>NC_045426.1:263303312-263607812 GCF_902635505.1 Sarcophilus harrisii
TAAATGTTTATTGATGGACTAGAGGATTCTTCTCACCCCAAATTCAGGGTTCTTTCTACTGTCACAATCTGCCTACAAAGAGGTAGGCGGCATCCACAAAAGAATTTGAATTATCTATTCCCCCACCCCTCTTCATAGAGTGTCAGTCTTTACCTAAAGACCTTGAAGGAGGAAAGTAAGGACTATAGCTATGGAAAGCAGTTTCTCCTCTCCTCCTGGTCCCAGGAAGGTGATTAGCTTATTGGATCTAATTGAAAACAAAATAAGCGAGGGCGCCCGCAGCCGACCCTGACCCCAGGTCTTACAGATATTAAGTTAGTCTTTCCCACGCTTCCTAAAGAAGCAGGGGGTTCGAAGCAAAAGTTACCAAGACGTGCCTGATTCTCCCCATGCGCGCCCAGGAAAACTCGATCAATAGACACCAGTCCTCCGTGCCAGGGGTTTGTGATAAACACATTAGCGTGTATATAAATACATCCGGCTAGGGACGTGGGGTGGGGGAGAAATGCGATATTTATATTTATGCGTTTCCGTGCAGGTCTATGGATATTCCCAGACATTGTTTCCAGAAAGAAAGGTCAAAATGTACGGTTTAGTATCTAATTCAGTCCACAAAAATGTCACTTGAACATCCTTTCAGCGTGGCTGGTTCTCCCGAGACCGGGTTGTGGAACCCAGTCGCTATCTATCCAGGAACTTCACCCCTTTCTAGGATTCTAGGCTATGGCCTCGATCATGAAAAGGGGCCTCGAGAGACTGTTTGGGACTCCGATTCCAGGTAGTAGAGAATGCAGTGGCGAGACAACCCTAACCCTGACCCTGACCCTAATCCTAAACTCACCCACTCGCTCGCTCTGGTAATGGGAGTCTATGGATACCTCAAGGTATCCGACCTACAAGGTTCCCATTTAGTCCATCCCCGCAGGAAAGCCATTCTTAATTCTGGAGTCTGACCGAATCCCGTTACGTTCCCGCTGGAGGCCAAATCCCAGAACAGAGGTCCACTTGGATTTCCCCACCCCACCCCACCTCCAGCCCAACATCCCAAACCCTGTTTTAGGACTCAGCACTACCCCACAACTTCGAAGGATCACGCCTTCCAAATCCGAGGCCCATTTTTTTTTTTTTTTACTACTTCCTTCCTAGCCTCCTCCAGCCCTTCCATCTAAGCGCACTATAACACCGCATCCCTCCTCCACTTATTTTTTTAACCCGCACTTTAAAGGGTTAACGGCTCTTTGTTATCTCTAATTTTAATCCTCAGATGGGTCGGCGGCTCACGTTGTTCGGATCTGGTAGAGAGAAAGCGTTAACTATTATCTGCTTCTAGCTTGACCATCTGCTGTTGCAGAAAATTCAAAACCCTGGAGATCTACTTATATCCACATCGTAAACGAGAAAAGATGTTTTAATTAAGGGAAATCAGGTTAACTTAGCTCTAATTTACAAGCCGCCTGCCTAATGAATTGTCTGTGCTGCTCTCTCTTTGTAGAGAGTAAATCTGAGGATCCCTTTCCTCCGCAGTTCAGACACTAATTAACTAACCAAGAATTTTAGTAGCACACCCGCCTTTCGCCTAATAGTTTTACCTAAAGCCAGCCCGGTCATTGCTTATACAAATTGCCAATTAAATTTGATTGATATAATGAAATTGGATTTTATTTTTCACTTACCTTCTCTCTTTCTCCCTCACTTTTCATCATTTTTACCCCCTCTACCAAGAAATACGAACACTTGCTCCCAAGCACCCACACATATCCCCCCAATCAAAATAATGATGCTAATAACATTAATAAGTTTCTCTCCTTTGGCATGTCTACACGTGCCCGGCCAGGCCCATGATTGGAAGTCCATTCAGGCTAGCCCTCTGCGCCTGGTTGCCTGGGCTAGGCGAGTTAGGGCTGTTAGTCCAACATTTCTATTAGAAGTTAACAGGCGTAATCTTGTTTCCAGATATTTATCCACGTTCGGAGGGCTGTAGTTACATGTTTGAAGTTAGGGGGAAAAAGTGAAAGATCTAAGCAGCCATTCTAAAAATACATTAACAGTTTCCAAAATCTATATCGCTGCTTAATTAAATATGTTATCCTGTTTATAGGATCTGTGGCTAATTATTTAGAGTCATTTAATCTACTCAATTTGCACGTTAATTAAAAAGCACCGGTTTGCATTGTGAAGGAAGGAGGGTTTGAAGGGGAGACAGCGACGTCTAGCGGGAAACTGGGACGGGCACAGCCACTCTCTTGGTTTAGTTTTGGTCTCTGGGTCCCTTCTCAGTCTCTCCTCATCTTCTCCCGCGATTTAGGAGTTTCTAGTAATCTAGAATTATTTACTCCAGAGAGGGCTGGAGTGGTGGGATAGACGAGCTAGGAAGACCTCAGAGAATAAGGTCATTGGGAAAAGAGTTGGTCCACCAGTGAAATGGGAAGCTCAGACTAATTAGGTCTTAATTTTCGGGGGTGGGGCGGGGGCGGGGAAGAGTGGGGGCTGGGAGAGGCAGTTCCTAAGATATACTTTGAATCCTTCAAGGGAGTTCAGCGCAGATAGAGCTGAGAGTAGTCAGAAACACTCATGTTTCTTCCAGCTTCAAGTGGAGCAGGAGTTTAGGTGTTTTTGAGTTAACTCAAGCGAGTTTTTCTATTAATTTAGGGGAAAGAAGCAGCAAATTTCTTAGCTGGTTTGGGGAGGAAGAGAAGGGAGGCCAAGGTCCGCAGCTTTTCCTTCGGCTCTCCCCTCCTACCACTCTCCCCTTCTATCCTGGCCTAAAGAATCCTGCTCGACCCTAAAACAGCTCCCGAGAATATTTTCCGAGCATCCCCGAGGGGCATGTTCCCCAAGCTGGACTGGTCTGCCCAGCCTGGTTAACTGATAAATGATGAAGCTCCCCCAGCCTCTCAATTGCTTCCTAATTGTTTTTCTTCCCCAGACCTGTCCCCTTTCACTCCCATCTGTCCCTTTTTGACGGTGTGTGTTTTGGCCTTTGTTCCGGTCCCTTTTATTGACACCTTTTTTCAAAGCCCGCTTCTGTCGTCCTTCACCAATCTCTTCTGCCCCATTAACCCATCGGCACGAGGCTCTCGCAACAAAGAACTGAAATCTGATCTGCTGCTTTATTGAATCTCCATTGTCTGTCAGCTAATTCCTCATTGTCCCTCCAGCCTGTTCCTGGACCAGGGTGATGGTGGTTGTTAATTGCATACTACTTTCCTAGCTCCTCACCCAGCAAAGCTAGGGGAAGGCCGGCATGCAGCCTATGGACTGGAAGAGACGAAGTTTGCCTTACCGAAATCCTCCTCCACTTCAACAAATAAAATTTCTCAACTTTTCACTGCAAGAAAGCCCAAGGAACCCTTTTCTCTCTGAGAGGGCTGAGGAAGGTAGTGGCTTTTAACTTTATTGAAAACATTTGTGCATAGCCATGACAATTACATAGGCATCTGATTTTTCATACTTAAAATAGATGGTCTTTCTATGTGTAAAAAATTTTTTCTACACATTTCTTTACATTGGGCCAAGTTACTGAGAATGAAGCTGACATATAAAAAGTGTCCAGAAAAGGGAGAGAGTAGGAGTATTGTGGTAACATCAGGTAAACAAAGACTAATTTGTCAAATCCCACCCACGTTCCATCTTCCTTCTCAAGAAAATTAGAACACCTTAAATTTTTATGGTACTTTTCTTAAGTAAACTCTTAAGTGTTTTTTCCCTATATTGTCACAAATATTTCTGTTGAATAAAGAGAAGCCCATGTTATTCTTCCCATTTTACAAATGGAAAGAAACTGAGGTCCTATGAAATTAAGGTATGTAAGGTCTCACAAGAAGTCGACAGAATTCAAGTTAAAGGTCACATTTTTGGATACCAAGGTCTGGTCTCTTTTCATAACTATGCCTTTCCATAATCCAAGTCATTTGTGAGAGAACCTGCCGTAAGAAGATCATGGGGGAGAAATGGGGATGTTTATAGTAGATGACAGAAGGGAGGGTGGAGACAAAATGGCTTTCTTCCAGTACTTGAAAACCTGTCATGATGAATAAGGATTTGACTTTTTCTACCCAAGCAGAAGGTAGGTATAAAAGGTAAAAATTTTGCAGGTGCATATTTTGACTTGATATAAAGAAAAGCTTTCTAACAATTATAGCTGCTCCAAAATGGAATAGGTTGCTTTAGTTGACACTGATGGCACTGGCGTTCAAGATGAGCTGTTGGGCATTAGTATTGAGGGACAGGCTCACTAGATGTCCTTTAGGGTCCCTTCCTATTTTAAGATTTTATAATTCTATGATTCTGTTCTTATTGTATCTAAAGTGGATTAAAATATGCAACTATATCCACCAGTCAATTTAAAGATAAAAGGATATATGATCTTTGACTCCAACTTGAATGTTTTCAAGTCTGTAAGAGAGACAACCCTCTTTCAGACAGAAGACTGTTTCTGCTATGTGCCAAGTTTGTTTCAGTGGAAGAATTTCCTTAGATGATTTGCTTTTTGTTCTTCTGACCAATTTGAGGACTTGGGGGTGGAGATATAATCAAGGATCAATTGATAGGCTCAAGGGATTCACTTTTTTCAAAGATTGACTTAGTTTTAAAGTTTATCAGGGCATAATTGCTTCTGCTCAATATTTTACAAATACACATTTGTGTGTATATATATGTATATATACAAGCCTATATGCATGTTTGGTCTTATCCTGTTATTAAATTGATACAAGGCAGAATCACAAATGGGAATTCAGTCACTTAAGGCAAATTCAATTGAGTAAAGGATACAGAGAGCAATCTCCTCCACACCTATGCATTTGTGGACATTGGAAGAAGGGATGAGTTGTTGCCCAGAGAATTCAACTTCAGCCTTTGGAGCAATAAATAACCATAAGGAGGAGTCAAAAGAGGGAAAAGGGAATAGCTGCAGGTGTGGGGAAAGTGATCCTGGGAAAGCAACAGGACCCTCAGGGATGGAGATATGTTATTTTCCTGATGGAAGACCACAACATGCAGAGACAATGAAGTCTCTATCGGAAACCCAGATATTGATTACCTATGGAGAGGCGCCAGTTATTTCAACTGAGTTACAGGTTTGACATAGAGATCTCCCAGTGCGGAAACTCCTTGCACCAATTCAGAGCTACAGCTTCTCTTCAAATTGCGTTTCTTCAGAATTGCTTCAGAGAAATCAAACACAGAAAGAACACCAACATAACAAAAATATCTGTAGCAACATTTTTTTGTTGCTGTACCTAATAAAAGTTCACAGTTTCATATGGAATCCCTTTTTCCCTATTCTTTTTATATTGAAGTAGGATTATAGGATAACAGATTTAGAGCTGGAAGGAACCTCATTTAACAGATTTGGAAATCAAAGCCCAAAGAGGTTAATGAATAGACCAGGCTCATAAATCTAATTAAATCTCAGAGATAGAACTTGAACCCAAGACTTTTGGATTTCAAGTTCAGCAATCTATACATGGCTCAATGTTCAAGATTGTTAAATTCATGTTTTAAAAAAAAATAGATGCTAGGTGGTGCAATAGATCAAGTATTAGGCCTAGAATCAGGATGATCTGAGTGGTGATTAATGATGATGATACTTCTTTCCTAGCTATGTGAACCTAAACAAGTCACTTAACTCTGCCTACCTCAATTTCCTCATCTTTAAAATGATCTGGAGAAGGAAATAGCACTCCAATATATTTGCCAAGAAAACCCCCAAAATGGTGGCACAGAGTTGGACATGACTAAAAAAATGACTCAACAAAAAATATTTTAAATAAACAATTAACTAAAACATATTAGATCAAGAACTGGCCTTAAAGTCAGGAAGTTCAGAACCTCCCTCTGACATGTACTAGCTGTGTGACCATAGGCAAGCTATTTAATTTCTAAATATCATAGCAAACCTTTTTTCTTTCCTTTAACAACAATAATGATGATAGCTAACATTTATGTAGCGCTTTACTATATGTCTGTGTGTCTATGTGCCTGAGGCCAGATTTGAACTCTAGGTCTAGCACTCTATCCATTATGCTATCTAGCTGCCCTATAATTTAAAATATATGTATCAGTAATAATAAACACTTGTGTATTTATAACCACTTGAACATGATGTTCTTTTAAAAAATAGTTTGAGGGACTGTGCATATCCTTTGACCCAGTAGTATTTCTGCTGAGCTTATTTATAACACAAAGAGATCTTAAAGGAGGGAAAGGGACCAATATGTGCAAAAACGTTTGTGGCAGCCCTCTTTGTAGTGGCAAGAAAATGGAAACTGAATGGATGCAGATCAATTGGAGAACGGCTGAATAAATTATGGTTTATGAATGCCATGGAATATTACTGTTCTGTAAGAAATGACCAACAGGATGATTTCAGAGAGGCCTGGAGAGACTTACACGAACTGATGCTGAGTGAAATGAGCAGAACCAGGAAGGACATCATTATACACAGCAACAAGATTATATGACGATCAATTCTGACGGACATGGCTCTCTTCAATATTGAGATGATTTGGACCACTTGTTCAGTGATGAAAAGAGCTATCTACTCCCAGAGAGAGAACCGTGGGAACAGTGTAGAACACAGCATAGCATTCTCACTCTCTCTGTTGTTATTTGCTTGAATTTTATTTTCTTTCACAGTTTTTTTCCTCCCTTCTTGATCTGATTTTTTTCTTGTGCAGCAAGATAACTGTATAAATATGTATACATATATTGGATGTAACATATATTTTAACATACTTAATGTATTGGACTATCTACCATCTAGGGGAGGGGGTAGGGGAAGGAGGGGAAAATTTGGAACAGAAAATTTTGCAAGGGTCCACATTGGCTGCAAGACAAAAGAAAAATAAGTGCGACTTGGGAGGTAGTAAGAGGGAAAAGGTGTGCAATGATGGAAGTTCTGTGGTCATTCTGCCTTTCCAGCCCAGGTCATCTGTTTTAATCATCAGTCCTTTATTTTTATTATAAAAAATGTGAAGATATGCTCTTAAAATTAGCCTTCAATCTTCTCTGTGGTCATCAATGTCAGTACCTGAGGACAAAAAACTAGACCTCACAGTGGGCTCTCTAGTTTCCTCTCTAGTTCCATTGGAGCTCCAAAACATAACTTTGGTAAGCTGTTGCCCACAAAAGTTCCTTTTTCTCAGTTTTCTCAATATTTGCTGGACTCATATTGCTCCAGTATTTGCCATGCATGTGCTAGTTTTAATAAATAAAACAAGAGCCCCTGGAAATACCATTTCATGTTTCCCTGCCTGAGTGTTTTGAAATTTAGTACACTTCACCAAAATCATGTTCTTTTCTCATTTTCATGCAGCCAAAACTAGCAATTGCAGGATTGGGCTTTTAATGAGCATTTTCTTGATTTACAGCAGCAATGAGCAGTTATCTGCTAATAACTCCTTAGTTTAGAATTAGAAGGGATTGAGAAAATAAACCAAATTGCAAAGATCAGCTCTTGTTAAATAAAGTCATTGTGAAAAAGACATATAACAACAGTTTCCTGCATCAGATAAATGAGATGATGGGCTCATTTTTCGTGGGCTGTAATTATTTAATACTATTTAGCAGCCACATAGCACTTACCCTATGGACATTTAATGAACATTAGTTAATTAATTCTAAGATCAGCTCTCTCAAATAGATTAGAGGTAGGGAAACTGAGGCAGGGGTTACAGGAGATAATGGGAAACAAAAGGAATCTAATGATGGGATGTGAACATAGTTTCTAGATCCAAATGTTTAATAATTTTGGCACATTCGGGGCCTCTATTTGACTTAGCCCTTCTCTTATTCAGTGATTTATAACAAGCAGGGAGAAGGCTAAATTACTTTGAAGAAATTCATAAACAAGGTCATTGTTAAAGGAATTATTTTCCTCCCTTTCTTTATTTTACTTTGGTGTCAAATGTCAGGTATATACCACCTACTAGGAGAAAAACAAGAATACTTAAGATAATCAGAATTAACTTTAAGTTAAAGCTCATAGCAATAATTAGTTCCACAGTAACTGGAATAGAAAGTCAAGTTTATGGAGATAGGCAGTAAGTATATGAAAGGAAATTACATAATTAACATAAACCTCAAAGTACTATGATCAGAGTGAATACAGGCTTTAGTGACAGGTGGAGTTTGAAATTAAGGCTGGAATCACAAAGTGTCTCCCTGTTCTTCCTCTCTACCCCAACCATTGGGGATGCCCTGAATTCCTATAGGAAATTAGATTTGTTATCTGTAGAATGCTGAGTCCTCATTAGGAGAAAAAAGCTACAAGTCCTGTAGAAACAAATAGTAATGAACAAGGTGAATTAGACAATGTCTTTAGAGTAGAAATCCCTGGGGACTAAGACCTCTTTGCATCCTTTTTTTTCAAAGCACAACTCCTTAGACCATTGTGATGCTTATAAAAAAAAATAATAGTCCCCTCAAAATGCAACCTGTCATCTATGTGGTGAGAGGGTGAGAGCAAAGCAAAGTAAGGGAATACCAATCAAGGTATTATACAGATGGAAGCTCATGTGCTCTGAGACCCATGTGGTAGCTGGAAAGGCCTGGCAAGAATCTTGAAAAGCTAGACAATTGGGCTCTTGAGATATCTACTTTTTGGGTTAGCACCCCAGCAGCCAGTGTGATCAAATTGCTTCTATAGATCTAAGAAACAGACAGGGTAGCATAAAGTTGTGCACTAGCTCTACTGGATACCATTAGTTTAATGCAGAGGAGAGCAGAGAAAATGGCACTACTCCTGTTTTGAACCACAAGAAAACAAGAGAGATTGGAACAAATCAAAAATACTCCTGCTACTACAAATGCTTCAGGGACAATGATGGTGATCATTAAAATGGGCAAGCCATGAGTGTGCATGAAATGGATTAAGACTTATATTTTCATTGTGCATCAATAATATACGAGTAGAATAACAACTAAATGTGCAATTTTGTTAGTATAGGGAACTCTCAGGTGAAAAAAATTGCCTCTACTAAAGCCAGTTGGCACTTTCTCTTCAGGAGCTGCCTGTAGTACTAGGAAGTTAAATGACTTGCCCAGGATCACACAGACAAAATGTATCAGAAATAGATCTTGAATTCATGTCTCCTTGGTTGAGGGTAGATTACAATATCAGTACTATATAATAATCAACTTGAAAATAGATTTTACACAAGGACCTCATACTGCTTTTTTGTCAACTATATTTTCAGTTCTAAATCATACAACAATGTATTGCCACCAAATGCATGTTGCAAAACAAAAACAAAAACAAAACAGTGTGCCCCCAAATTCCAGAATATGAAGAGGAAATAATATAAAGTGGGAAAATAGTAAGCTACCTTAAAAATGCCATAGCACAAATCTACTTTTTTTGATTATTGCAAATCCTTTGACTCAATTCTGCACTCATGAGTTATTCAAGCACTACAAATATATAAAATGTACCAAAGTATCATGAGAATGCTAGAGCATTTGATGTCCACATGGAAAACTGTTCATTATTTAAAGTATGCTGTGGAGTAGAGCCAAAATGGCAAAGAGAAGCCAGGATGTTGCCTGAATTCTCCGCAGTTTCCCTCCAAAACAATGTTAATTGAAGCCTCAAAAAAAAAAGTCTGGAGTAACAAAATTCATAAAAAGATGGAATGAAATTGTTTTCTAGCTCAAGATAACTTGGAAGGCCTTTAGGAAGGATCTGTCTTACATAGGTAAAGGGGAAGCAGAGCCTGTTGCTAGTGTTCTCAGGCACAGATTAGCAACCAAGGGCTCACAGTCCCAGTTCAGCAGGTCAGTGGTATAGCAGGCCATCTGTGAGGCCTCCAGCCTCAACAAAATAGGCAAGCTGCTAGCCCCAGAACCCAGAGTAAAAGTGGTGTGACTGGAGTAGACCATCCTAGCACAGAGAGCAAGCTGTTAGCCCCAGAGATCCCTGCACAGAAAGCCAATGATCTGATCCCTGGAACACAGTGCAAGAAGCTTGGGATGGTACCCATTGTGCTCCAGGAGAAGAATTCAACTTTTAAAAAATGAGCAAAAGTCAAAAAAGAGCCCTTACCATAGAAAGCAACTATAGCAACAGGTAAGCTCAGAACACAAACTCAGAAAAGGACAACAATATCAGAACATCTACATGCAAAGGCTTAAAGGAGAAATGTGAGATAGTTTCAAGCCCCAAAAGTACTCTTGGAAAGACAAAAAAGATTTTAAAAATCAATTAAGAGAAATAAAAGAAAAAGAGAGAAAGAAATGAGCGTTATACAAAAGAATTATGGAAAGAGACTCAACAACTTAGAAAAGTAAGTACATAAATTAACTGAAGAAAACAACTCCTGGGGCAACTAGTAGATAGAGCACCAACCCTGAAGTGAGGAGGACCTGAATTCAAATCTTGCCTCCTATACCTAATACTTCCTAGCTGTTTTGACCCTGGACAAGTCACTTAACACCAATTGCCTCAGTAAATAAAAAAAGAAAAGAAAAGAAAAAGAAAACAACTCTTTAAAAAATAGAATTGGCCAAATGGAAAAAGAGATACAGAAGCTAACTGAAGAAAATGATTCCTTAAAAATTAGAATTGAACAAATAAAAGCTAGTGACTCTATGAGACATCAAGAATCAGTGAAACAAAACCAGAAGAATGAAAAAACAGAAGAGAATGTAAAATACCTCATTGCAAAAACAACTGAACTGGAAAATAGGTCCAGAAGTAATAATTTAAGAATTATTGGACTAGTTAAAGCCATGATTTTAAAAAAGAGCCTAAATGGCATCTTCCAAGAAATTATCAAGGAAATGTCTTAGAATCCGAAGATCAGATAGTCACTAAACGAATCCACCAATCTCCCCCAAAAAAGATCCTAAAATGAAAATTCCAAGAACCATTATGTCAAATTCCAGAACTATCAGGCCAAGGAGAAAATATTATAAGCTGCCAGGAAGAAAGAATTCAAATATCAGGGAGCCACAATCAAAATTGCTCAGGATTTTGCAGCATCTATATTAAAGGATCAGAAGACTTGATATTCCAGAAGCATAATCTTTCAGGGGAAAAGATGGATATTCAGTGAAATAGGGGACTTCCAAACTTTCTTGTGGAAAACACCATAGCTGAACAGAAAATTTGATCTTTTAATATAATACTCAAGAGAAGCATAAAAAGATAAACAGAAAAAAAAACAACCATGGTATCCAATAATGTTAAACTGTTTACATCCCTAAATGGAAAGGTGATATTTCTAACTCTTAAGAATTGTATGTTGGGTCAGCTAGGTGGTGCAGTGAATAGAGCATCAGCCCTAAAGTCAGGAGGACCTGAGTTCAAATCTGGTCTGAGACACTTAACACTTCCTAATTGTGTGAGACCTCACAAGTCACTTAACCCAAATTGCCTCAGGAAAAACAGAACAAAATAAAACAAAACAACTGTATGTGTACTAGGACAGTTAGAAGGAGAATACAGTTAGAAGTGCATGGGCATGGATATAAGTTGACTTTGATGTAATGATTTTTTAAAAATTATTTAAGGGGTGAAAAAAAGGTTTGTACTGGAAGAAGAATAAAGGAGGAAGAAGAATGGGATAAATTATACTGCATAAAGAGTCATGAGAGACCTATTACACTAGAGAGAAAGAAGGGAGAGAATGAGCATTGTTTGAGGCTTATTCTCATCAGGTTTCGCTCAAAGAAGGAATAATATATATACTCAGGAAAAAGAAAATTATCTTATCGGAAAGGGGGAAGAAAAAGATAAAGAAAATAGAAAGGGGAAAGGATGGGAATTGTTACCAGGGAGGGCAGATTGAAGCAAAACACCAGTAAGAAGGCACAGGGTGAAAGGAGAGAGGAAAAAAATATATAAATTGGGGGAAATGGGATGGTACTAAATACACAATTAGTAATCATAACTGTGAATGTAAATGGTATAAACTCTCCCATAAAATGGAAGTAGATAACAGAGTGGTTTAAAAACCAGAATCCTGTTTTTTACAAGTAACACATTTACAGCAGAGAAACACACAGTAAAGTAAAAGGCTAGAGAAGAATATATTATGCTTCAGCTGAAGTAAAAAAAAAAAAAAAAGCAGGGATAGCAATCCTGATGTGAGACAAAGCAAAAGCAAAAATAAATCTAATTAAAAGAGACAAAGAAGGAAACTACATCTTGCTAAAAAAGGTACCATAGACAATGAAGTAATATTAATACTAAAATCAGAAATATTAAATATATCTTTTTCAGATCAAGATGAAATAAAAATTAGATATAATAAAGGGCTACAGAAAGATAGATTAAAACTAATTGGAAACCAAATAATCTAACTCAAGGAATGAATAGACAAGCAACAAATCATAGAAACAATTAATAATTTCAGCAAAGAGAATAACAATAATGAGGCAACATCCCCAAATTTATGGAATGCAACCAAAGGCAAATTTTATATATCTAAATGCTTACATGAATAAAATATGAGAAGAGCAAATCAATGAGTAGGCCATGCAATTTAAAAAATGAGGAAAAAAAAAACAAATTTAAAATTCTCAATTAAATACAAAATTAGAAATTCTAAAAATCAAAGGAGAGATTAATAAAATTGAAAGTAAGAAAACTATTGAGCTAATAAATAAAACTAAAAGCTGGTTTTATGAAAAATAAACAATAAAATAGAAACCCTTTGGTTAATTTGATTTTTAAAAGGAAGAAAGAAGAAAAGCAAATTATCAATATCAAAAATGAAAAAAAGTGAATTCACCACCAATGAAGAAGAAATTAAAGTAATAATTAGGAGCTATTTTGCCCAATTGTATGCCAATAAATCTGACAACTTAAATAAAATGGATCAATATTTACAAAAATTTAAATTGTCCAGATTAACAGAAAAGAAAACAAAATACTTAAATAACCCCATTTTAGAAAAAGAAATTGAACAAGCTATCAATGAACTCCCCAAGAAAAAAATCTTCAGGGACAGCTGTAATTGTACCAAATATTTAAAGAATAATTAATTTCAATACTACTTGGAAAAATAGATGAAGAAGGAGTTTTAACAGATTCCTGTTATGAAACAAATATGGTATTGATACTTAAACTAGGAAAAGCCCAGAGAAAGAAAATTATAGACCAATTTTGCTAATGAATATTGATGCAAGAAATTTAAATAAAACATTAGCAAAAAGATTATAGGAATTTATCACCAGGATATTACACTATGACCAAGTGGGATTTATACCTGCAATGCAGGGCTGGCTAAATATTAGAAAAACTATTAGCATAATAGACCATATCAATAACAAAACCAATAGAAATAATATAAATATCTCAATAGATGCAGAAAAAAAACTTTTGACAAAATACAGCAACCATTCCTAGTAAAAACACTAGAAAGCATAGGAGTAAATAGAGCTTTCCTTAAAATCAGAAATAGTGTTAATCTAAAACCATCAGCAAACATTATCTACAATGGGGATGAGCTAGAAACCCTTCACTGTTTCAGAGATATCTAGACCTATTCCTGCTTTCCTGATGCTGGGGTTGACACTGGGGCTGGGAAGGGGCTGGAGCTGGCTCAGCCTGTACCAGAACTGCACGCTGCATTCCCATTCTGATGTCATAGGCCTTTTCTGTATTCAACATTTTGGATCTTCTGATGCTCTAAAATTTGTTTAGAGTCATTATTTAAAGGAATTTGAAGCAGTTTGGGGGAGAGATTGGTTAAGTTCCTGCCTTTATTCTACCATCTAGGTTCTGCCTCTAAAAGCCTTCTCAATAAGATTAGGGGTGAAACAAGAATGCTCATTATCATTTGTAAAGGGCAGGAACTCAGTATGATTGATTTAGTCCTACAACAAGGTGTTAATTCAGTGGAATTGATAAGACAATGGTTATCTAGTTTAGCATGTGAGTTCTCTAGTTCAGTATGATTGACTTAAAATGACAACAAATGATTGGTTTATACTCGGTATACTGTAATGATGTAATTGTAATAGAGTATATAAACTGGGGAAAAACTCAGCCAGTGACAGACTTCAAGATAGAGACCATCCTGGTGGCTCTCCTGCCTCCTGCACGTTGAGAGAATACTTGACCAGCCTCTGGAGGCTTTCCTACCTCCTGCATCCTCCACTGAAACCAAGAGCCATTCCGGAGGGCCTCCAGAAAGCTAGCTGGGCCCCAGGTGAAGGAGAAAGACTGTGAAGGAGATAATAAATACTTTGGACTTTATTTCTGACTATTCTTGTGGTGATTAACTGCTGAAAACAAGGCTGGTCCTGAGATCTCCAGAAAGCTAACCAGAACATTACAAGCATCACTATTATTCAATATTGTACTAGAAATGTTTACTTCAGCAATACGAGAAGAAAAAGAAATTGAAATAACTAGAATAGGCAACAACAAAACAAAACTATCACTCTTTGCAGAAAAAAAATCATAGTATACTTTTTAGAAAAGTTGCAGGATATAAAATAAACCCACATAAATCATCAGCATTTCTGTACGTCACCAACAAAGCTCAGCAGCAAGAAATAGAAAAATTCCATTAAAAATAAGTATAGACAATATAAAATATTAGGGAGTCTACTTGCCTAAATAAACCCAGGAACTCTATGAACACAATTACATAATATTTTTCTATAACTAAAGTTACATCTAAATAGTTGGAATAATATCAATTGCTCAAAGGAAGAACAAGTTAATATAATATAAATGACAATTCTACCTAATTTACTTATTTGGTGCCATACTAGTCAAACTACAAAATATTTATTTTATAGAGGTAGGAAAAATCATAACAAAATTCATCTGGAAGAACAAAAGGTCAAGAATATCAAGGGAATAAATGAGGACAAAAAAATTCAAAGTAAAGTGTCTTAGTCATACCAGATCTAAAACTATATTAGAAAGCAGCAATCATCAAAAGTATTTGGTATTGACTAAGAAATAGAGTAGTAGATCAGCAAACTAGAATAAGTACACAAGACACATTAGTAATGACTACAGCAATCTACTGTAGGAGGAAGGAAAGAAGAAAAATTGAAAGAAAAATGCCAGGGCAAAGATTTGGTGCCTGTGAAATATAAACACCTCCAGGCTAGCTCTCTTAAAACAGCCAGCAACCAGTTCTCATAGTAGCTCAGCTGGGAGGTAATCTGGGCCACCCACAAGAACTTTCATGTCCAGGACAGTGTGGGGTGTCAGGCATCAGAACTAAGGAAGACTGAGGGAACGTCTGCTGATAAGGGACACCATGCCCAGCTGTGCTGCCACAACTCAGCTCTGGGTAAGTAGCAACTAGCATATGCCCAGCAAGTGCAGAAGCAGTGGGGTAGGGATGCTATTGGCTGCAGGCACTTACAGGAGAGTGGAGTTCTTGGTTCCAACCCAGAAGGGAAAACTAAAGGAGGAGCTGAGGCACCATTCCCCACACTCTAGGACTAAAGGTAATTACACTCACAAGATGCTATAAATAATTTTTTAAAAAAATGAGCAGGCAAATAAGCAGGTAACTATAGAAAATTACTGTGGGAATACAGAAGACCAGTATTAATCTTCAGAGGAAGACACTAAAGCAGGAAAAGCCTCTCCTACTACAAAGAAAATGTCAGGTAATCACTTGCCCCAAAAGATTTCATAGAACTCATAAAGCACTTTAAAAATCAAGGTAAAGAGATTGGAGAATTTTTTTCAAATAAGAACAGTGCAAGGAAAAACAAGATTATGAAAAGAAAGTCAACCAACTGGAAATGGAGATCCAGAATCTTAATGAAGAAAATGGCTCCTTGAAAATTAGAATTAGGGAGGCAGCTAGATGGTACAGTAGAGTAGCAGCCCTGAAATCAGGAGGATCTGAGTTCAAATCTGACCTTAGATACTTAACACCTCCTAGCCATGTGACCCTGGGCAAGTCACTTAACCCCAGTTGCCTCACAGGAAAAAAAAGAAAGAAAATTAGAATTTGGCAAGGAGAATCCAGCAAAGTTATAAGAGACCAGAAACAAATAATAATATAATTAATATTATAAAACAAAAAATAAAAAATGAAAAAGTAGAAGGAAATATGAAACATAAGAAAACAATTGATCTGCAAACTGCATATCCTTTGATCCAGTAGTCTGCATCCAGAGAGGGGACTATGGGGACTGAATGTGGATCACAACATAGAATTTTCACCTTTTTTGTTATTATTTGCTTCCTTTTTTTTCTTATTTTTTTCCTTTTTGATCTGATTTTTCTTTGCAGCATGATAGATATGGACATATGTATGCAAGAAATGCACATGTTTAGCATATACTATATATATTTAACATATACTTTGTCAAGGGGAGGGATATGGGGGAAAGGTAGGGAGGAAAAATTTGAAATACAGGGTTTTGCAAGGGTGAATGTTAAAAAAATTATCTTTGCATGTATTTTGAAAATAAAAAGTTATTTAAAAATAAATAAATCTGACATCCTATGAAACAAACAAAAAAAGAAAACAACTGCTCTGAAGAACAGGTCAAGAAGAGAAAATATAAGAAAAACTGGATTACCTAAAAGCTATAATTTAAAAAAATCTTGATACAACAAACCAAGAAATAATCAAATAAAATTGTCTTGAATTGTTAGAACAAGAAGAAAAGTACAAATTTTAAAAATTCAACAATACCATTTGAAAGGCAGCCTACCACAAAAATCCCTAGGAGAAAGAAAAAATATTACAAAAACAAGAAAAAACAATTCAAATACTGTGGAGTCATAATTAGAATCACACAAGACCTAGCAGCAGCTACATTAAAAGACCACAGGTCTTGAAACACTATTTGTTAAAGAGAAAAAGAACCGGGGTTGCAGGGCAAAAATATCATACTCAGAAAAGTTAAGCACAATTGTGAATAATAATAATAATAAAAGAATACTTAATGAATTGCCAGACTTTCAGGATTTTCTTGCAAAAGGAACTGAATTTAACATGAAATTGGACATACAAGATTCAAGAGAAATATGAGGTAAACATCAAAGATTAATTAAAAGGGACTTAATAAGGACAAATTGTTTATTTTTTATTCAGGGAAATATAAGCCACATGTCTAAATATGTCATTAGTAATTGGATAGTTTAAAAGAAAAATTGGTGTAGACCTGAGTATGATATGATTCTAAAAAGCTAAACCATGTAGGAAAGATAAAAAGAGTAATTATTTTATACAAATGAGGTACAAGAGGAAGAACTGATATAAAGGAATTAGTTGGGGGAGAAGGGTTGGTAGTTCTGTAATCCTACTCATATCAGTAATGGGTTAAAGAAGAAACAATACATAATATATATATTTATATATGTATACATGTCTATAAAGGAGGATATAAAAAATTTCCATCATCAAGAGTGCCGGCTTTGAGTTGGAAAGACATCTTTCTGAGTTCAAATTCACATATGGGCCCTTTTCCTTCCTTAAGATCTCTGGGATATAAGTCCAGTAGAAACACTGCTGGGTCAAAGGATATGCACAGTTTGATAACCCTTTGAGCATAGTTCCAAATTGCTCTCTAAAATGATTGAATCAGTTCCCAGTTCCACCAACAATGTATCAGTGTCCCAATTTTCCCACATTCCCTCCAACATTTGTCATCTTTTCCTGTCATCTTAGACAATATGAGAGGTGTGTAATGGTACCTCAGAATTGCCTTAATTTGCATTTAAGACCACATTTTTAAAAAAATTGTCTAAACTTAAAAATAAACGAGCATTTCTGTAATATAGTAGAATAGGAAAAAAATGAGTGGACATGAAACTGCAAATCTATTATGTACAACTTGCTATTCCTTTTAAATATATAATGAAGGTATCATGTAACCAATTTTTCTTCCCTTCTCCCTTGTCCTGGAAATAGCTGCCATTAGAGACAAATATATATTTGTGTGTGTATGTATAGACACAGACACACAGACATATGTGTGTATATGTATATAAAACCATTCCAAAAGGAGGAGCTGGTTGCTTCTTTAGAAAGCTGGTGAGAACAGTAGAGTCTAAGGGCCAGAGTTAGAACCTTCACAATGCTCAAAATTAATAAACATGAAGATAACTAGAAAATCTCCTGCCCTTCAGAGCTTTCCATTTATTGCCAGATGTGTTCACCAAATTAGTGACAAAGATATAAAAACAAATGACATCAACAAAATTTACATTGTAATAAGTCTCCTGCTCTTCCCTCCCCATTATTGCTGTATATTACCTCAAATTTTATAAAAGTAAATCCTATGATACAGAAGCCTTTGACATTTCCCCAACTCATAGGGTTAGTTTACTTAGATGCTCAACATACATGTTGTTAATGAAATTCTCCAAAAAAAGCAAAACGAAGGAAGTGAAATTCTTTTTTTGACTACCTTGATGGAATGTGGTAATGATATATTTTTGGACTTCGTCACCACTAAGGCTTGAAATGTATGAAACCAAAAGAAGCCTTAAATTTTAAACCAAAATTCCACTTATCTCCCCCCACCCCTTTCCCATCCTCCTCTACACATTAAATGAGACAATTCCACAGAAGAGCTCAATCTGACATATACAATCATTTTTTTAAATAATATTTTATTTTATTCACAGCAGCTCTCAGGGCAAAAAAAAAAAGTGGAAAAACCCATCAATTGGAGAATAGTTCAATAACTGTGGTGTGTGTTTCAGGATAGTTTACCTCTCAGACCTGTGGAAGGGGAAGGTCTTTATGACCAAAGCAGAACTAGAGATCATTACTGATCACAAAATACAAAATTTCGATTATACCAAACTGAAAAGTTTTTGTACAAACAAAACTAATGCAGACAAGATTAGAAGGGAAGCAATAAATTGGGAAAATATTTTTACAGTCAAAGGTTCTGATAAAGGCCTCATTTCCAAAATATATAGAGAATTAACTCTAATTTATAAAAAATCAAGCCATTCTCCAATTGAAAAATGGTCAAAGGATATGAACAGACAATTCTCAGATGAAGAAATTGAAACTATTTCTAGTCATATGAAAAGATGCTCCAAGTCATTATTAATCAGAGAAATGCAAATTAAGACAACTCTAAGATACCACTACACACCTGTCAAATTGGCTAAGATGACAGGAAAAAATAATGATGATTGTTGGAGGGGATGCGGGAAAACTGGGACATTGATGCATTGTTGGTGGAGTTGTGAACGAATCCAACCATTTTGGAGAGTAGTTTGGAACTATGCTCAAAAAGTTATCAAACTGTGCATACCCTTTGATCCAGCAGTGTTACTACTGGGATTATATCCCAAAGAGATTATAAAGAAGGGAAAGGACCTGTATGTGCACGAATGTTTGTGGCAGCCCTTTTGTAGTGGCTAAAAACTGGAAAATGAATGGATGTCCATCAGTTGGAGAATGGCTGAATAAATTGTGGTATATGAATATTATGGAATATTACTGTTCTGTAAGAAATGACCAACAGGATGATTTCAGAAAGACCTGGAGAGACTTACACGAACTGATGCTGAGTGAAATGAGCAGGACCAGGAGATCATTATATACTTCAACAACAATACTATATGATGACCAGTTCTGATGGACCAGGCCATCCTCAGCAACGAGATCAACCAAATCATTTCTAATGGAGCAGTAATGAACTGAACTAGCTATGCCCAGAAAAAGAACTCTGGGAGATGACTAAAAACCATTACATTGAATTCCCAATCCCTATATTTATGCCCACCTGCATTTTTGATTTCCTTCACAAGCTAATTGTACAATATTTCAGAGTCTGATTCTTTTTGTACAGCAAAATAACGTTTTGGTCATGTATACTTATTGTGTATCTAAGTTATATTTTAATATATTTAACATCTACTGGTCATCCTGCCATCTAGGGGAGGGGGTGGGGGAGTAAGAGGTGAAGAATTGGAACAAGAGGTTTGGCAATTGTTAATGCTGTAAAGTTACCCATGTATGTATCCTGTAAATAAAAGGCTATTAAAAAAAAAAACTGTGGTGTGTGTTTTATGATGGAATATTATTGCTCTATGGTAAATGGTGAGCAGGATGCTCTCAGGAAGGAAAAAAAAAATGTGGAAAGTCCTCCATGAACTCAAGCAATTTTGTACTGTATACAAAGTAATAGCAATGTTCCAGGATGACCACTGTGAATGACTTTATTATTTTCAGGAGTATAATCATACACAACTACTCTGAAGGACTTATGATGAAAAATCCTATTCATACCCAGAAAAGGAACTGATTATGTCTCTATACAGACGGACGTATTCTCTATTTGTCTCTCTCTCTTTAATTTAATTTTTTTAGTTTTTTTTTTCATTTTGTTGGGAGATGTTTTTTTTCCTCATAACATGAGGAAACATGACTTTTATGGAAATATTTTGCATAATTTGACAAGTAGTTTCTTAATTGTGGATAGGGATAAGGGAGAGAAACTAGGACTCAAGTTTTGGAAACAAATGTAAAAAAAAATTTTTGGATGTAACTAGGGGAGAAATATTAAGTAAATCAAAAAATAAAACATAGAAAATAATATTTTATTTTTCCCCAATTACATAAAATTAACTTTTTTTTAAATTTTGAGTTCCAAATTTTCTTTGTTCCTCCCTCACTATTCCATCCCCAGAAACAGTAAGAAATTTGATATAGGTTATATATGATATATACTTTTTTCTTTTATGAGGCAACTAGTATTAAGTGATTTGTCCAGAGTCACGAAGTTAGGAAATGTTAAGTGTCCTCAGTTCCTCCTCATTTTATCAGGTGTATCTATCCATTGCACCATCTGGCTGCCCTTTATTTCCTTAATAATAATTTTTTTCAATTACATGTAAAGATAGTTTTCGAAATTCATTTTTGTAAGATTTTGGGTTCCAGATCTCTGTCCTTCCCAGCAAGCAAACTGATTAGGTTATACATGTACAATTATTAAATATATACTCATATGGATATACTGACTCATAATTAGTCACAAGACTGTATTTTAAGATACCTTCATTTGCTTTTTATCCCTATAATTAAATACAAGAACATTTGAAAAAACATTGGAATAATCAATTTATTAATACTTAGGGGGCAATAGGAGTACCCTACCTATGCTGTAAACAAACAGACAGACAAATAAATAGTAAGCATTAGGTCAAGAAGATGTCATTAGAATATAAACTTCTTTAGGGCAGGGATTGTTTCTTTTTGTCTTTGTATTCCCAAGCACCTGGAATTGTGTCTAGAGTTTAACAAATGCATGTTGATTGATGTCAGAATTGAATACATGGAAATTTGAATAAAACAAAAAGGAGTATGAATTATGTGACCAAAGAAGGAAACCAGCAGAAAATACCTATTATCAGTTTCCCATGCAAAGTATCTTTTTAATTTTTAAAATTTTTATTTTTAATACCAAATTCTTTTTCTTTCTCCACTCCTTCTCCATCTATTGAGAAGGCAAGAAATATGATACCCATTACACATATGAACTCATGTAAAACACTTTCACATTAACCATGTTGTATTTTTTTTTAAGGCAAGAAAATTAAAGTGAAAAAATATGCTTTAATCTGCACTCCGAATTCATCAATTCTGTCTCTGGAATTGCATAGCATTTTCCATCAGGAGTCCTTTGGACTTGTCTTTGGATCATATTAATCAAAGTAGTTAAGTCTTTCAGAATTGATTATCATCGTTACAATATTGCCATTGCTGTTTCTAGTTCTGCTTAATTCATTTTGCATCAGTTCATATAAGGCTTCATAGGTTTTTCTGAAAGCATCCTCCTCATCATTTCTTATAATATTTCATCATAAGCATACACTATAATTTGTTCATCTACTTCCCAATCGTTAGGTAACCCCTCATTTTCTAATACTTTACCACCACAACAAAGAACTGCTATAAATATTTGTTTATATGCATCCTTTTCTTTTTTTCTTTTTTCTTTGACCTCTTTGTGATGTGAACCTACTAGATATTGCCAAGTCAAAGAGTATGCACTGTTTTATAGTCAGTTGGGCTTAGTTCCAAATTGTTCTTCAAAATGTTTGTACTACTTCACAATTCTGCCAATAGTGAATTATTATTTTTTCACTTCCCTTTTTAGTATTTGCCATTTTACTTTGCTTTCATGTTAGTCAATCTTATGGATGTGAGGTGGTACCTCAGAACTGTTTTATTTCTCTAATTATTAGTGATTTAGAACATTTTTATATGACTACAGATAGCTTTGATATGCCTGAGTACATTCTTTGATTTTCAATTTTTTCAATTGAGGAATGGCTTTCAGTTTTATATATTTGTTTCAGTTTCTTAAATAGTTGAGAAATTAGACCTTTATCAGAGAAACCTGCTGTAAAATTTCTCACCCACCCCCAGTTTCCTACTTTCCTTCTAATTTTGGTTCCATTGGTTTTGTTTGTGCAAAACTTTTAAAATATAATTTGATCAAAATTATCTCATTTTACCTTCCATGATCCTGTCAATCTCGATTTTATTTGATTATAAACTCTTCCTTTATCCATAGATCTGATAGATCACTTTTTCTATGATCCCCTAATTTTTTTGAAATATTATCCTTTATTTTAAATCATGTACCTATTTTGACTTTATCTTTGTATATGGTATGAAATTTTGGTCCATACTTAGTTTTTGTCAGACTGTTTTCCAGTTTTTCCAATAGTTTTTGTTGAATAGTGAGTTCTTACAACCCAAAGCATCTTATAGAGAATTCATTGCATCAGGAGTTGAGGCTAACATGATGGATTATAAGGAACCAAAAGAGAAATGTGCCATTTTGTAGCAATTGTCTAATACTCTAGAAACTAGATCTGTGATTGTTTCTCCTTGTTGATTTTCCAGTTTTAGGGAAACTGTGCATCAGTTCCTAAACAGGAGTCAGTCAGTCAACAAGCATTTATTAAATGCTTGATTTGGGTCAGGCATTTGGAATAAAGCCTCAAAGGGAGTACACTAAGGTATCTTGGTGTAATATATTCACCTCTCTCCACTGCCAGTTAAAGGGGTGTTCCTTTAAAAAAATTTTTTTCCCTTTTGTTAGTATAAACTTGACACTCATAAACCTAAACATTTCTATAGGGTTTCCTAATTTCATTTCTATATATTTATCCAAATAGATAATTTATCTAAAATTAATTAACAGAGAATATGATCATCTTTAACTTAAACTCTGGTTGAGAAGATTTTCTTTATGAAAATAGTGCTGCTGCTTGAAGAGTAAAGACTCCCTTTGACTTTGAACTGCCAGGGCCCCAACTCACATGGAGAAATCCATTCATTAAAATCCTGAAGTTTTTTAGAAGATGTGAAGTTAAAGCAATGTCCATATTCTTCAAACAATTGTTGGCCCTAGACCTTTTTCCTTCAACTATCTCCAAGGGCCCCAGAAATAGAGAACCTGATTATTCTGAGAGCTATCCTACTTGGTTTCTTTGACCTTGATATCCTGCTTAATCATATTGAGTTTAACAAAGCAAAATGGCAAACTAGATAAGTTTTTCTTTAATATTCTTTAACTTTTCTGCAGTTCAGTCTCAGTCCCATAATTCTTCTTCTCCTCACCTATACTTTCAAAAACCCTGTGAATTCAGGATCCTTTCCTTCCATTTTAATCAATATCCAATGTCAGGACAGATCATCAGTTATTCATACTTTGGGCTGAAAAGCAACACAGAATGTTAGAAATACAAGGGATGATGCTTGATTCTAAATTAATTTATTATAATACTCTCATTTTATATGTTAAGAAATTTTATTACAGCCCCCCCCCCTTTTTATAGATGATGAAACAGGGTTGGAGACATTAAGTGATTTTCCCATAGTTACCTATCCCAAAAGTGATTACATTTCAAGCTTTATCTCTGATTGTGGAATTTTGGTTTTGCCCCTTTAAAGAATAATTTCATATATCACTGAGCAAATGAAGTAGGTATTTGGGAAACAGAATGGCACTATTGCCTCTGAAATCATATAACAATAAGATGGCTTTTTCTATCTCTTGATAAGACTCCATAGGGTTAGATCAGGGACTTCAACTAAAGGAAATACAACTTGGTTTGTATAAAGTGTTTTTTGTTTCAGTTCAATAATTATAGAAAACGTGTATTTAGTTTAGATTTCAACCAGTCTATTTATTTATTTTTTAAAATCTTTAATTTGATTTGTGGTTCAACTTTAACAAAAATCAATGTTAGATTTTGAATTAATTTGAGCTTTAGCAAATTACTGTGGTTCAATTGACTTCAGGGTTCTCAGTTATTTAGGTTATTCAAATTTGCAAAGAGAACTAAGAAGCATTTTCTCAATCAGGCTGCAGGATGGTTGTTTTAGAGAAATTATCTATTGGACTTGATAGAACTAAAATGTCATAGAGTTATATAGTACAAAAAGTGGAAAGAATGGTGGACTAGATTCTAGTCCACTAAACATCTATGTGACAAGCATCTTCACTTTTCTGATGAGTGGTATCCTCATTTATGTTTTACATACAAATATAATACTCATATAAATATAACTTTGATTAAGTAAGAATGATGCTGATCAGTTTGATGAGTTTTTTCTACAAATGATTATATGATATCATGGGCCAACAGCCTTTGTTTGGAAAGTACTTCCAGTGGAGGTAGACTTATACACTGATAAGACTTTAGAGATTGAGGCTCTCTTGATCACTGAAACTCAGAAAGATGGACTCTTTTTAGAGGAGCCAGCTCCTCTAAATAAGTAGTAAAGTCTTATTTCCAGAACATATAATAAACAAATTCAATTTACAAGAATAAGAGCCATTCCTTCATTAATAAATTATCAAAGGAGATGAACTGGCAGTTTTCTAAAGAAAAATCCATATTATCAACAACAACTATATGAATAAAAAAATTCTCCATCACAAAACATTTAAAAAAGCAATTTAAAGAAACTCTAAAGGTCTATATCATATCCATCAGATTAACAACATTGACCAAAAAAAAAAAAAAAAAAAAAAAGGAAAATCGTAAATGCTGGAGGTGCTGCTGCAGGAGAATAGGGACATTAATATACTGTTGGTGGGCCTGTAAATCAATGTAGCCATGTGGAAAAGCAATTGAGAACTTTGCTTGAAAAAGTTACATAAACTATGCCTTGTTGACCCGGAAGTACCACTGCTAGAAGTCCAAAAAAAAAAAAAAGAGAAAAAGAACCCATACAAATAAACATATTTATAGAATATTTTTGTTACAGAAAAAAAAAAGCAAAGGGGGTGCCCCTAAGGTAAGGAATATATGAACAAATTATGGCATATATACTATAATGGAATAAAATTATTCGTTAAGAAAGGACAGTTTCTGGGGAAAAGGACCACATGTGCAAAAATGTTTGTGACAGTCCTTTTTGTAAGTGGCAAGAAACTGGAAAGTGAATGGATGCCCATCAATTGGGAAATGGCTGAATAAATTATGGTATATGAATGTTAGGAATATTATTGTTGTATAAGAAATTATCAGCAGGATGATTTCAGAGAGGCCTAGAGAGACTTACATGAACTGATGCTAAGGGAAAGGAGCAGAACCAGGAAATCACTGTATGTGGCAACAAGATTATACGACGATCAATTATGAAGGATGTGGCTCACTTCAACAATGAGATGATTCAGACCAGTTCCAATGATCTTGTGATGAAGAGAGCCATCTGCACCCAGAGAGAGGACTGTGGGAGCTTTGTGTGAACTAAAACATAGCATTTTCACTCTTCTTCTTGTTGTTTGCTTGAATTTTATTTTCTTATTTTTTCTTTTTGATCTGATTTTTCTTGTGCAGCAGGAAAATTATATAAATATATTTGCATATATTGGATTTAACATAAATTTTTACCATGTTTAATACATATTGGATTGCTTGACATATGGGTGAGGAAGAGGGGAAAAGAGAGGGAAATTGGAACACAGTGTTTTGCAAGGGTCAGTGTTGAAAAATTATCCATGCATATGTTTTGAAAATAAAACGCTTTAATAAAGTTTTTTTTTAATTAACAAAAGGAATCCAGTAATTAGCACGATGCTTGGAAATATAGTGGGTACTTAATGAATGTTTATTAACTGAGAACAATACTGAGTAACTTGTAACTTGTAACCTAAACAAGTTACTCAGTATCATGGAACTCTGGCAAGATCCAGGTCTCCTGCTCCTATTTTGGCGTGGTTTACTTTCTCTTCTGAGAAGGTGAATGGGAAGTATATGTTCAATCAGTTCCTGAAAATGTTTGCTGGTGGAGAGATGGGAGAGAAGTCTAATGAGCTATTTGAATATTTTTATTTTTATATTCCTTCAGGAGCTTCTGTGAATCCTTTGTGCATTTGAGAAGGGAGGGGGAATAGCCACAATGTATATTGAGTCCTTGTACATTTGGGGAAATTTTTAGATATGAGTTATATAAAGGTTTACTTTGGAGATGATCTTGGAGTTTCTGGAGTTAGTCATATATGCAAAAGAGAGAAACTGACCCCTCTGGATTCTAGGCTTCAATAGTAGACCCCACAGGTTCATGTGATCTTGAGCCTTTGGGGGAGCCACAGATCATATAAAATGAAGGCCTGGTCTAGGTAGTGTCCAAAGTTCCTTCTAGCCCTAAAAATGTTATTCTCTGACTTTCAAGGAGAAGAAAATAAAACTGAAAGCAAAGAATGAGGTGTAAAATGACCTGCCGTTTGACCTAGTCATCTAGGCTTCTTCAGCCAACCAAGATTTCCCCTCCTTCTCCTCTGGGGGAGCCTAACCTTGTGCATCTTCCCAATGGGGGAGCTGGCTGGAGGAACTGTAAAACTCTATGTACAATACACTCTTCGGAAATGTTTGTGAATATAGGGCAGAGTTATACAACTGAATACAATTCAGGTTCAGCAATACTGTAAAGTCCATGCGAGTGCTATGGAACAGGTCCCAGGAGGGACCCTGCTAAGTCATTTTTATTGCTTTATTCCATTTCTTTCATCCTAATGTGCTTAACTCTAAATTACCCTTTCTTCTCTCACCATTGTTGCTTTCTACCCCCCCCCCCCCCCATTATTCCAGGAAAGGAAAAAGGAAAAAATCGAAAGCTGAAGGCCTGGGTTCCTATTTAAGAACAAGTGCTGATGCATGGGGAACACTTGTGGTCTCTTCACAAATGACTAACTGGGTATTACGGGACTCTTCTCCCACCTGAGATTTTTGACGGGGGACACTTTAGAGAAGATGAAAAGTTATATGTATGAGAGAAGAGCGGCTACAGCTGTTTCTTAGCTCTAGAGTTCGCCTGGCAATAATGAACCAATCTGTGCAGAGGGAAAAGGGAAAAAGTTTGGGAGAGGCTAAATGAGCAGGGGACTCTGGGCGAGTTAATTCTTGAGCCGGAACAGCAAACCTCCCCTCTGGAGTCTTCATCTCAGCGGCACTCTTTGATACTTCCGCTGCCAAGCATCCCGGAGTACGGACAGTGTATTTAAATTTGCTCTTAGTACTGCTAAAAGTGTCTTATGTTCATCTGTGACTTCATTCTATACGTATGGCTTTGTTTTTCTTTCCCCTTCCTCCAAGGGCCAGCCCCAGGATGCGAAATGGCGAGTGGTGATGGTGGTAAGCTTTGTTACGGTTATTAATACTCCCTTGGGCTCCCTCTGGAGGCATCTGTTTTATTGCGTTTTAGCCTGTTCTTAATAGGCCCCACAGATCACACCTTTTGCTCCATCTTCCCTAGATTCTTGGCAGAATACCCCCATTGCTTTCTGGCAAGGTAAAGACTCTGTTAACTTCTGATTCTATTGAGTAGTGAAGAAAACCTGCTGAATTAAAACTCAACATTTCTTCTCTATTGCGTTAGTGGATGTGGGTTTGTTTGTTTTTCTTTTTTAATTCTGCTTGATCTGGAAAATTTCACATTTGTTTTTATATCTAGAGGCTTTGTCAGTAGAGAATTTCTAAACTGAACAAATAATTATGGGAATCCCTGGGCTCTGACACACGTTAATTCTTTAAAACACAAGATTGATGTTTCCTGGGGAATCCATATCTTATGAAAGATCCCCTCTTCATTGGATTGCATACCAAAGCTGGAATTCAACACTAGAAGCACATTATATAACATAAGGGACAAACCTAAATTAGTAAGAGATGCTCTCTAGGAGAAGTGTGGTCTCTCTAGAAATAAAGTCTGGTTTGGCGTTTAGCTGAGTCAATGTTTTCTCTATATCTGAGTCATCCAAGAAACAATAGTTAAAGAAACATGCATTTTATTTATTTTTTGATTGATTGGGCCTTACCTCAGTCAAACTGAGATTTGTCAAAGACCTTACTTTAAAAAGGCCAGCATCTCCCACTGCATCCAAGGCCAATTCTAGGCCCTGAGAAGGAAGAGAAAAAAGAGAAAGAGGAAGAGGAAGAAAAGAAGAGGAGGAAAAGAAGAAGAAAAAGAAGACAATGATGATGGAAGACAAAGAAGAAGAAAAGGAGGAGGAGAAGGAAAAAGAGAAGAAGTTAAATAAACTATTCCTATTGTATAAACACTATCCCACAACTAAAGCTTCCATTCCCATAGAGGAATTCCAAAACACAGCAGTACAAATCAGTCAAGCCTGTGCCTATATTAATAACTATTCTTCATTTTTTCCCAGTCCACCTCCATTTCAAATATAGCATTATGTTTCCAATACTTAATTATCTCTATCATTCAAGTCTATTCTTACTGGAAGAAAATAGTTGAACAATTAAAAAGAAGCAACTAAACAATGTAGAGTGCTAGCCTGAAGTTCAAGAAAATTTCCATGCTCTACATGAAGTAAGGAATGCACTTTGGGGCATATTCTCCCTTCAACCTGCCAGGAAGCTGAAAAGCAGACTATGTCCCTTTGTTTGAACTTCACAGCCCCAATCCTCATTTTTTAATTAATTTTTTTTATCTGCAATTCTAAGCTACCATTGCATTTATTAGAACAATAGGGAAGCTTATTGGGGTTGTATTTTTATTAAAATTTCTATTAACTTTTGCTATCAGTACAGTTATAGATTAATTAATTTTTACTACTTTTCTAAAGCAAAAATATTAGAGCTGATCCCAAATTGTTTTACTTATGAAACAAAGCCAAGTCAGAAAAAGAGCAGTTCAGCAAGAACAATCTCAATAAGGATACTCAGATTAGAAGAAAAAAAAGTTAAAGTTGAAGGAATTCAGTTGAACAAGACACAAAGCCCATTGTCCCTTGGATAAGCCACTGAGAGAGAATGTAAGGTCTATTTCCCCTAAATAATTTTGGAAATATGGTTTAGATGAATGTCTCCTTACAAGAAGCCTTGAAAAGATTCTATAGTAGAGATGCTATATTGATGTGACATTAGTGATCTATAGCTAAAGATATATTGATTTGGAATCAGAAGGCCTTTAGTTAGTATGTTGTTATTGTTCAGTTGTATCCAACTCTCTCTGACCACATTAGAGGTTTTCTTGGAAAAGATAATGAAGTGGTTTGCCATTCCCTTCTCCAGTTCATTTTACAAATGAGGAAACTGAAATTCTTGCTCAGGGTTACACAGCTAGTAAATATCTAAGACTGGATTTGAACTCAGGTCTTCTTGATTTTATGTCTGGAGTTCTATCCATTGAATTAACTATAATACTTAGTACCTATGTAACTTTAGGGAAAGCATCTCCCTGAAACTCAGTTTCTTCACTTACAAAATGAGTAGAGTAATTTTCTATCATCTAATTTAACTTGAACAAATAGGGTTATTGTGAAAAAAGGATTTGTTAATTTGTTAATTTGAAAACATGATATAAATGTAAGCTTTTATCACTGAGAGTAAAAACATGAGATTTGTATAGAATCTTACACATTTAACTTTAGTAGTTCAGTGTACAGTTTTGAGTAATCAAAATTATTCCAATATATCTTAAGCCCAATTCTTTCTCTACTAATAGGCCAAGCAAGAACCAGCAGCCAAATAACAAAGCACTTAATTAGGATGAAATAGCAAAGTAAATAACAAGTAAAAACCAAATGGAATAAATCTCTGCCCCATCACTCCAAAAAAAAAATGCCATCTCCTTAGATTAGAGCATCAGGTGGAGGGGGAACACCTCCTGGACCATCTTCTCTCATATCTATTCTATCTGTGCCTGGAATACCACTCATGGTTTCATTTCCTAGCAACCAGCTCCATGTCTTTTCTATTCCATTTCTGCCTTCTGCCATTCATTGCTTTTCTACTGAACTTCTACTGCCATCTTCTGGTGTTATTATCTACTCCTTCTGCTGCTGTTTCATCCTCAAAGGGAGAAAAACTGCCCTTACCAGTATACTTAGGAGATAACTACTGCATCTTCAAATCATGAATTATTCAAACCCATAACCACTTCACAGAAATCAATGATTTTTGTCCTTCATCCTTGAAGAGCATAATGATATCACTATGTTAAAGGCAAGTTACAATGTGTCTGAGTGGGTCATCAGACCAATATAAACTTGGAAGGCTCTACCACAGGTCAGGCACAAATAGTCCATGTCATCATTTGGAGCGGATTCTCCAAATTTGTGCATCTCACATTTCTTTTGAGCTACTTTAATTCTGATTTGCTCATAGATCACAGCCCCTTTCTTGATGATGGCACGCCATGCTGGGAGATCTTGTACCCCAGTGTACCACATTATGAAATCAATCCCAAAGTTCTACAAAAAGATCTTAAGAATATCCCTGTATCACTAGGTGAGTGCTTGCCTTGTGTGAAATTGTTCTACCTATGAATAGTATGGTGCAGGCTAATGGAACACCCATTGTTGTTAGACCAAAATTAGCACGAGGAGAGAATAGATCCATACTTTGTTGTATCTCAACTTCAGGATGCTTCATTGAGTGTGGAAATTACCTATGAACAAAAAATTGGGTACCAACTCTCCCTCCACTTTAGCCTTGGCTTGTAGACTTTTCAAATTATTTACCATCATTGCAATAGCCGATCTTAATGCTATGTTTGTCATCAAAGAAAGGGTTTGATAGCATTGCTGAAAAAATCATGCTAAAAATCATAGAAGCAAGCACATAGCCTTGTTTCACTCTATTGGTACCTGGGATAGCACAAGAATATTGTCCATTGTCCAGAATCCAGGCCAAGTATGCCTTTGTGAAATTGAAATCCAATACTGAACTTCTCCAGAAAACCAAAATTTGACATAATTTTTCATAAGCTTTCATGAAATCAAGGGCCTTGGTAAAGCTGACTAACAATGTGTAGAGACCACTGTTCTGTTCCTGGCATTTTTCCTTGAGTTGGGCAGCAAAAACTTTTATCAGCTATTCTTCAGTCCTTTCTGATGCTACACTGGCTCTCAGTAGATAACTATCTTTAAGGTAAAGTTTCAGTCTAATAAGAAAGACTGGCAAGAATCTTTGTAGCAATGAAGAGAGACCCCCTTGTGATTGCCACAGGACAATCTATTTCCTTTTCCTTTATAGAGATGGACAATGGAAGTGATGGGGGTAAACTCTGAAACTGTGTCCCCTTTAATCTGTAAAAGAATAGAGATTCAGGATCTCAGACTTCAAAAAGTCTGGAAAGCAACATACTTTCCAGACAAACCTTTTCTAAGTTGCTTCATTCAATTGGAAATCTTGGTCAAAGCACCTTTCATAGATCTTTTGGGGGTACCCCATCCTTAAATTCCAGGCTTTGGGAAAAACCCTTCAAAATAGTTTTATTCAGTTGGAGATCTGGGCCAGACATTCCTATTGAATGACTTGAAACTCCAAGTATCTAGATGTGGGGGGATTGTCTCTCTTTTCAACTGGAACCAAGCCTCAGATTTCTTATAATATGATCCTTTTAAACTCCAAGTCTCTACAGAAGTTCGAAATAGGATTATGCTTTGTGAAGGGACCTCTCCTATTGGCACAGCTGCCTACCAGGACTCTTGCCCACTGTGAAGAGACCCTCTCAGTGATAACCTTTTGTTATTTCTCTGCTAGGACCTCTTGCCACTGAGGAGTTTGTCTTCCTAGCAAAGCTGGCTTCTCAGTGCCAATAAAAATCTTCCCTTTTGCCATTCAGACTTTTCATGTTCGTGAATTCTTTCAGACCTGTGTCTACGACCAAAGAGAGGATTCTCACATCAGTTCTCTACCACTAGACCCACATCCTAGACCTACCACTAGAAGCATCCTTGATGCTTGATGTTTGATTCTGGGGAATAACTTCCTTTTTCCATATAACCCAGAAATTTTCAGTCAACTTTTGTATGAGTAATGGACCTATGACCTTGTAAATTTCAGCTGGAAAAGAATCAATAACAGATGATTTGCTAGAGGAGAGAAGCCTAAAGACAGACATTCAAAAACTCTTTTGTTAGAAATTTGGCTAGAAAGGGATTGGCTTCAACCTGAGGTAAACAGTCAATGGTTGAGTATGCAATGAAAGTACTCAGCCTGTCTCTCCAGGATCATTTTCTTATCACTAATCAATGTGGCTTCATCAGCACTGAATAGTTAGGATGCACCAAAGGTCTTTACCCCATAAATAGTCTTCAGTGCCTCATAAAAACACTTTAGATTGTTACTATTAGCATAAAACTAATTTCATCTGCCTTCTCACTGAGCCAAAAATCATGAATCTCTCTTAACTTTTGATTATACTTTACATTTGATGGAATTGAATGCTACCTTCTTAGAGATAGATGAATTAGACAAGCAGCTGATTTCAGAAAAGCCTGGAAAGATTTATATGAACTTATGCTGAGTGAAGTGAACAAAAGCAAGAGAATATTGTACACAGAAACAACAAGATTATATGATGATCAACTGTGATGGACTCAGCTCTTTTCAACTAAGAGATGATTTAAGGAATTCCAATAGACTTGTGAAGGAAAGAGGCATCTGCATCTGGAGAGAGAACTATGGAGACTAAATGTGGATTAAGCATAGTATTTTCACTTTTTTGTTGTTGTTCACTTGGTTTTTTTCTTAATCATTTTTCCCTTGGAAATATGCTTAGGAAAACTGCACATGTTTAACCTATATCAAATTATTTGCTGTCTAGGGGAAGGGGGAGAGGAGGAAGGAGGGAGAAAAATTTGGAACACAAGGTTTTGCTAAGGTGAATGTTGAAAACTATCTTTGCATGTATTTGGAAAAATAAAAACTGGGGGGGGGGGAAGATGAACTACCCTGCTGGTACATTCTGTGGAGTTATCGTTTTTTCATTTAGCAGCTTGTGAATTTCCCCATCATTTTCATCAAACCAGTCGATGTTTTGAACTGTTCTGATTCAGATAAGCAAATGCAGTGCTGTGCACCAAATCTCTGAAAGCTACTCACTCCCTTTCTGCTCCACTGTTGCCAACCATTGTACTGAACTCAACCTGTCCTCCATGAGGACATGAGCCAGAGAAGCTCTCTAATATGTTGACATTAATTCTTCTGGTAATCATTTTACCGTGAGGCTACCATTTTGTTGAATATGAATATTTAGCTTGGAGATGAAAAGTCTATGATTAGTACAGAACTTTGTGCCTTCATTGCTCTCAATTCTCTCTGGCTCTGCTTCTTATGATACCATAGTCTATTAAATGCCCATGTTTGCTTCAAGGGTGCATCAACTTAGTTTTATTGCATTCAGGTAAATAGAAGATAGTGTTGGTAATGAGAAGATCATGAGATGTATAAATCTTCAGTAGCAAGTGACCATTGCTGTAAGTTTCCATTTCCATTTCTCCCAAAGACTCCCAGCCATGTTTACTCTAGCATTAAAGTCATCCACAAGTATAAACTTGGTTCTTTTTTGGTATATTGATGATGAAAATATCCAGGTCTTCATAAAATTTTTATTTGTACTCATCAAGTTTCATCATGATGGGAGCATAGGCACTGATAACAGCATGATACTTTCTCACAAATGACAATTACATTGTCATGAATCTGTTGTTCACTCCTTTTGGAAGGTATACAAACTTGACTAGATTAGATTGCAAAAACTATGGCAGCTTTATGGCTCTCCCCTTCACTGTGGTCACTACAGAAAAAAGTATCTAGTTCTATAACTGGCCTTCATATAAGCTGGCCTTCATTTAGCCAACCTTGTTTCACTCAGGGCTACTATTTGGATGTGATACCTGCTGACTGCACTTAACAATAAAAACTGTTATACCAGATAAGTGGATAAGAACTGGGTAAGGAGACAAATTTTAGGGCACTTTTTCTAGCCCTTTCATCAGGAGGTGAGCAGTGAGAGCCTTAAAAGGCTTCTTAGACACTCAGAGGGTTGCCAAATCCCATTGCTTACACTCTAATGAGGAAGACAACATGCAAACCAATGTATACATAGCAAACCATATATAGGATAAATAGGAAATAAAAGAAAATGCACTGGAATTAAGAGATATTGGGTTCCTATAGAAGATGAGATTTTAGTTGGAATCTATAGGAAATAAAGAAGGTCAGTAATCAGAGAAGAGCAGGGAAAGCATTTAAAGATTGGAGGACAATCAGAGAAAATTCTAGAAGCCTCCCAAAAAACTATATTGCTTCAGATTGAAGGCAGTAGATATGAAAATATAGCTATCTTTTACTAAGCTAAACATGAGATTTGCAAAAATATGTAAAACAATGTTACCCTTCTTATTTTTTATTTTGGAAAATATAGTGATTTTCATAAAATGCTATTTATGCTAATATGTAATGAATTTATTATAGTTATTTAAGCGTATTAAATAAGTCTTTAAATTTTATCAGATTTCATTTCTAATTCAGTAAATAACAGACATAATTCACATAAACAATGCTTTTAGGAGTTTTAATAACATTTAAGAATATAAAAGTTCTAAGATCAAGAAGTTTTTATTTTATTTTATTTTTGTCTTTTTTTATTATAACTTTTTATTGACAAAGCATATGCCTGGGTAATTTTTTACAACATTATCCCTTGCACTCACTTCTGTTCCAACTTTTCCCTTCCCTCCCTCCACCCCTTCCCCTAGATGGCAAACAATCTTAAACATGTTAAATATGTTATAGTACATCCCAGATACAATATATGTGTGCAGAATTGAACAGTTCTATTGTTACACAGGGTGAATTGGATTCAGAAGGTAATGAAACAGATTGAGACAGATTTTTTTTTTTTGGTTGGGGAAGAGGATGTGGCTAGTTTGAAAACAGAATTTTTAAAAAATTGATCCTGGAGATGATAGGGAGTCACTGGTGTTTATCAGGAGGTAAAATATTTAATTATGAGTTCTAGGTCTTTCACAGTTATTATCTTTACAGTATTGTTATTGTAAATTATTCTCTTGTATCTTCTCACTTCATTCTGCACCAGTTCATACAAGTCTTCTCAGGTTTCTTTTAAATATCTCATTCATAATTTCTTCCAATTCAATTTTTTTCTCATGTTTTTTTCCCCTTTTAAACTGATTTTTCCTGTACAACATGACAAATATGCTAATATATTTAAAAGAATTGCACATGTTTAACCTATAGCAGATTGTTTGCTGTCCTGAAAAGGGGGAAGAGAAGAGAGGGAGGATGAAAAAATGCCCCAAATGATTTTTTCTGAATTATTTTATTTGTGAAGTTCTGTTGCTATTCAGAACAAAGTGTGATCAAAGAAATGGCTCCACCTTGCAAGAGACAATAGTTAATGCTAAGAAAAGCGACATCTTATTGTTGGAGGGGATGCGGGAAAACTGGGACATTGATGCATTGTTGGTGGAGTTGTGAACGAATCCAACCATTTTGGAGAGTAGTTTGGAACTATGCTCAAAAAGTTATCAAACTGTGCATACCCTTTGATCCAGCAGTATTACTACTGGGATTATATCCCAAAGAGATTATAAAGAAGGGAAAGGGACCTGTATGTGCAGAAATGTTTGTGGCAGCCCTTTTCGTAGTGGCTAAAAACTGGAAACTGAATGGATGTCCATCAGTTGGAGAATGGCTGAATAAACTGTGGTATATGAATATTATGGAATATTACTGTTCTGTAAGAAATGACCAACAGGATAATTTCAGAAAGGCCTAGAGAGACTTACACGAACTGATGCTGAGTGAAATGAGCAGGACCAGGAGATCATTATATACTTCAACAACAATACTATATGATGACCAGTTCTGATGGACCAGGCCATCCTCAGCAACGAGATCAACCAAATCATTTCTAATGGAGCAGTAATGAACTGAACTAGCTATGCCCAGAAAAAGAACTCTGGGAGATGACTAAAAACCATTACATTGAATTCCCAATCCCTATATTTATGCACACCTGCATTTTTGATTTCCTTCACAAGCTAATTGTACAATATTTCAGAATCTGATTCTTTTTGTACAGCAAAATAACGTTTTGGTCAGGTATACTTATTGTGTATCTAATTTATATTTTAATATATTTAACATCTACTAGTCATCCTGCCATCTAGGGGAGGGGGTGGGGGGGGTAAGAGGTGAAAAATTGGAACAAGAGGTTTGGCAATTGTTAATGCTGTAAAGTTACCCATGTATATATCCTGTAAATAAAAGGCTATTAAATAAAAAAAAAAAAAAAGGACAGGCAACTCTGAGTTATCCTTTAATAAAATCTACCTATGGGTTGATCTTAAAAAAAAAAAAGAAAGAAAGAAAGAAAGAAAAGCGACATCTTGACAGTCATGAGGAAAAGGAAGATGCAAGCAAAAAAGTAATTTGGAAAATCTTCTGATTTCATTAGATAAATAAAAGCATGGCAACAGAATTAAATAAGTAAATTGGAAGCTATTTTAACTTCCTTTATGATCCTAGAATTTTTTATAAGACATGATTTGATTACAGGGATTATGAGGTATTGGACCTGTGATTCCATTTATTTAGGGAACTCCCAGGTGAAAACACTTGCTTCACCAAGGTAGAATTAGTTCTTTCTCTGCAGTGTATAGAGAGTTGCCTTGGAGCAGGACTTCTTGAACTTTTCCCACCCTTTTCTCTTAAGAAATTTTCATATGACCCTAAATATATAGGCACATAAAATAGGTATAGAAATCCAACATTTACTGATAAATCAATTTCATGACTTCCTCTTTTTCAAGAGCCCATATAAGTTGTTTAAGAAACTAAGCCTTATAACATTGAGAAATCAACAGGATTTGAATTCCGGTCTTCCTGAGTCCAAGAATGGTTCACTGTCCATTTCACTATGCTCCCTCTGGACCACAAGAGACCTTGAAAGTACATACTAGAGCTCATTGGCTATCTTAAGTTATGTGATAATATGCTATAATGTGGTCCTACTGTATTTTTATGTAGATCAAGCTACTAATTTTATCATCTGTGTGTGTCTTCGGCTGTGGCACTGAGGCCTAATGAGGGGGTGCCAAATAAATTCATAGACTTGCCAGAATGAGGCAAAATCACTTAACCTATTTCTATTTTCACTGTATAATGCACATGCTAAAACAAACCCAGTTGGGCACAAAACCAAATTCTCTATGTGTTTGAATTTGATGGGAATTGTAAAAGATAGAATCTAAGAAAAAATACCAAGGTACTAATGATTCAAATATCCTCTCTGGGATATTGTGTATTATTCCAAATGGACTAGTTGGGTATGAACCAAGCACAATATGACTAGTATTCTAGTAACTAGGAATTAAGATGGAAAAATTAAAAAACAACAAAAGGGAGACATATAATTCCTCAATATTTGGATTTTGGGCTATGGATTGCCTTCTTTTCTAAGGTGGGTGTCCCAAATCCCTCCCAAGCCAAGTAAAGCAATTAACATGTGGAATGCTTTGCAAATGGATCAATGGTGGCACTCATACAAGGAAGCACATCTGGCGCCCAGGTGTTTGATTTTAAATTTGGCAGCTAGCCAACAGCTAAGGATTCTCTTCCCTCTTCTTTCTTCTTTCTTCCCCACCTCCAGTCACAACCAAAGAATAATCCAGGGTCATCATGTTAGAGTTCAGCAAGTCTCCAAGCATCCTCTACCTGAGCACTAGGGCTTTGGAGGCCCACCAGTTTGCTTCTGCTGTGATTTCCACAGTAGTGGTGGTGTGGGGGTGATGGCGTCATTTGAGCTGAAGCTTCCAAGGGAAGCATTGTGAGAAGAAGCTTATCACTTAGTTTGAAAATCTGGAATAAGTTGACTACTGTCCAATGAAATTCAGACAAAAGAGGCTGAAGGTTTTCTTGGCAACATTCAGTATATTAGATTTTTCAACAGACATTGAGTTTATTTCCATGAAGTAGCTACTATAATTATGTGCGAGATAATGTATGAAAAATTGCCCTCTAGAAGTTTATGAGCTATAGTAATGTCTGGAGAGATAATTGATCGCAATATATGTTGGATAGTTTGCCACTCATCTGGAAAAGAACAATTCTACTAGAGTGGTCTATATATTCATATATCTAAGTCATTCACTAAATGAGAGTGTTGGTTTCCTTTTTAAGCTCATGGCAGTCATGTCCCACCTAGCCGACCAGCCTGACATTTAATAACTAGCCAAGGAATTGTCCTAGGCTTTCTTCCATTTTTTTCTCCACAATCTCTCCTTTGGTAATCTTACCTATCAAAAAAATTTCAATTATCATGTATATGCAAGGTATATATGTATATGAATACATGTATATATACATGCATGTATGTAGAAATTCCCCAAATCTATGTTTCCACTTTAACCTCTTCCTAGAGTTCATATTACTTTCTGCTCTCCTGCCTACATCTCCACTAGGATGTTCCTGCACTTTCTCACACTTAACATGCCTAAATGTGAGCTCTTCCCCTTCCTCTTTAAATCATCTTTAAATCCCCCTTATTTATCCAATTCTATTAATGCCACCACCATACTCCCAAGAATAATGCTTTGTAATTTTGGAAACATCTTTGATTTTTCCTTTTCTCATCACTTTTTCTGCCTCCCCCCCGCCAAGACACACACACACACACACACACTCAGTAGCCAAGTCATTGTTTTCACAATCTCTCTTTATTCTGATTTTCATCATTCCTATCATAACCATCCCAGTCAAGACCTTCGTCTATTAGCACTTAGACTCACAACAGTCTCCAAATTGGTCTTCCCACCTATAGTCTATTTCCTTTCTAGTCTCGTAGCCACACCACTGTCTGAATAATCTTCCTGTGGCAACTCTAGAATTATGTCACTCCTTCACTGAAAAACTATCAGTGGCTCTCCATCCCTTAACAAAGATAATATAATCTTTTGAGCCCAGCATTCAAAACCCTTCAAAAGCTGAATTTCCATAAAGTCCGATAATAGCTATAGAATACTTTGCAAACCTTAAAGTGTTATATTAATATTTGCTCCTATTTTGATGATCTCACTCCACTCCCTTTTATGTACTCCACATTATCAAATGAAACAATCCTCTATCTTCTCTGTTCTTGTCCTGATCTCTGTGCTTTTGATTGTAACATTTTTTCCCTCCCTGGAATGGACTCCACATTTGTGTCTCTAAACCACTTGGTTATTTTAAATTCAATCATCTATCTCTCTGTTTGTTTGTTTATACAAGCATTTACAATCTCTTCTTCTCAGTGCACATTGCCCCCCTTCTGCCAGTGAATAATAAAAAAGAAAATCCTCATAAGAAATATGTGCAGTCCAATAAAACAAATTCCCACATTGGCCTTGTCTAGAAACATATGTCTCATTCTACATTTTAAGTCCATCAGTTTCTGGGAGGAGGTGGGTAGCCTGTTTCATCTTTAGTTTTCTGAACTTGTCATTTATAACTGCAGTGATTAAACTCTTTCAAAGTTTTTCCCAGATATTGTTGTCATTGTATAAATTCTTTCCCCAAGTCTGTTCACTTCACTCTGTATCAGTTCATAATAGTCTGCCCAGTTTCCTGTGAAACTGTTCATTTCACTATTTATAATGACACATTTCAGGACATTTATTGAGGTCCCTTCCTTCAAGACCCAACACAGATATTACCATCCATGGAGCCTTCTTTGACTTCTCCAGCTGAAAGTGATCTCTCCTTCCTCAAATTTCTTAATCTTAGACCTTCTTTGCACACATCATACTCTCCCATGTGCCTTGAAATTTTTGTACTTGGTTTTCCTTAGTGGAGGTGAGGCAGTGCCAAGTAAATCCATAGACTTGTCAGAATGAAGCAAGCCACTTGACCTCTATTTCCACCATATGATGGCACATGCTTAAACAGACACATTTAGGCAATCAAACTCTATAAACTCTGAACATGTTTAAGAATTTAATAAGAGGTGCAAAAGATAACCTCTATGAAAAGATTCCAGCTTATGACTGAAAAATTCTCTCAATCATATTATGTATTATTCTATGTGGACTGGTTGGAAGTTAACCAAACATAGTATAAACTGTATTCTTCATCCCTAGTGGGAGAATTGTAAATTCCATAGAAGAGGATCTACCTCACATCAACCTTTGTAGCTCCAGTGTTTATCTCAGCACCACAGACTATATATTCAATATATATATATATATATATGAATTTATCATGTCATTCTCCTGCTCATTAAATGCCAGTAGTTCCTTATTACTTCTATGATCAAATATAAATTCCTCCATTTGGAAGTTTAAGTCTTTCACAGCCCAGCTCCAACCTATCTTGATAATCTTTCTATACATTACTCCCCTTGCTCCAGCCAAATTGGCTTCCTTTGCTGATCCTCATGAATGATATTCATATGCACAGGAATGTCCCAATAAGGAGAATGCAGCCCCTTCTCACCTTTTTCTCCCAGGATCCCTTTACAGGACTTTCCCTTCCAACTATCCCCCACATATATACACACATATACACATTGAAAAACTGCTTCCTCAAAAAAAAAAAAAAAAAAAAAAAAACTTCTTCCTCTCTATCATGAGGACACTTACATTTCTTCTGAGCAGAGTTCCATGGATGCACTGAAGGGGCATTTTCCACACCCAGCTATCCCCACATTTATCATCCCTTAGGAGCTCAGAGAATCATCCTCACACCTTGAAGCTGGCAATGAAGAAAAGCTTGAAGCTGAAGTTGCCCTTTTGTTATATCCAGAGTCAACAGCCAGTTAAAAGCATCTTCATGGCCCAGATAAGGCAGATTTAGGAATCTGCATTGTTTCAAAGTCAAGCACAAGGATTCTCTCCATCATTTATCCCCAAGAAGGTGCTACAGTCAGTTTTCTTCAAAACTAAGTTTAAACACCACCTCCTACATGGAAGTTTTTTTGATTTCTTTGCCCAGGCATAGCAGCCCCTTCCTAATTTTTTATATCATAGACTCTTTTTATTTTGTAAGTTAATGACATTTTTCTTTTTTCATAATGCTTTATTTTTCTAATTACATGTAAAACAATTTTTAATATTCATTTTTAAAATTTTGAGTTTCAAATCTTCCCTTCATTTGCTTGTATTTTCCCCAAATTTGTAAGCTCTTTGACAGGTTTGACATGTTTTATTTTTATCACATTTCCAGTGCCTAGCACATATTGGTTTTTCATAATAGACCAGAGGAAGACAGAATAGAATGGTGTATAGAGATCAAGATTTGGAATCAGGAAGCCCTGGATTCAAATTCTACCTTATAACTGAAGCCCTTGAGCAAATCACCAAACTTCTCATTGCTCTAGGTAATGTTTGAAGACAGAAAAGGTACCAACTTACATTGGTAAGGGATTTTCCTCATCTAGAAGTTCTCTATGTCAATGAAATCATATCCTTTATACTTGAATGAGCCAAAGTATTTTGTGTTTTCTTTCTGGTTAAGATACATAATCATAAATACCAAGATGACATCAAAATGAGTACATGATTTAGACATAAAGGGTGATATTATAAGCAAATTAAGAGAGCAAGGAATAGTTTACCTGTCAGATCTGTGGAGACGAATTTATCTGAAGAATTTATGACCAAACATGGTAGAGAACATTATGAAATGCAAAATGCATAATTGTTATATTTTCTTTTTTCATTTATAGGGTGTTTATAACACCTTATTATAAAATTGGGTTAAGTATTTGGTCATGAGCTTCCACAAAACTATTTCCCAAATTCGTATTTAATTTCTTATGCTGACCTGTGGTATATCTAAACCACGATGGGGAAAGTCACAATGTGAAGGGATAACTGTATGAAATATTCTTATCCTCATTATGCTGATCAGGAAACTTAGGCTCAAGGAGCTGACTTGCTCAGTGTCACATAATTATCAGTAAATGGTAAAACAAGAACTAGAAACCTGACTTGGTTCTCTGATTTATTGGACACTAAATTCTGTGCATTAATTAAAAATTGTACCACTAGTTATGAACAGATCCAACCATTCTGCAGAGCAATTTGGAACTATGCTCAAAAGGTTGTCAAACTGTGCATACCTTTTGACCCAGCAGTGTTACTACTGGGCTTATATCCCAAAAAGATATTAGAGAAGGGAAAGGGACCTATATGTGCAAAAATATTTGTGGCAACTCTCTTTGTAGTGGAAAGAAACTGGAAATTGAATGGATGCCCACCAATTGGAGAACGGCTGAATAAATTATGGTATATGAATGTTATAGAAATATTATTGCTCTGTAAGAAATGACCAGCAGGATGAATATAGAGAAGCTTGAAGAGACTTACATGAATTGATACTAAGTGAAAGAAGCAGAACCAGGAGATCATTGTACACAGCAACAAGATTATATGATGATTAATTCTGATAGACGTGACTCTCTTCAACAATGAGATGATTCAGACTAGTTCCAATTATCTTGTTTATGAAGACAGCCATCTGCACCCAGAGAGAGGACCGTGGGAGCTGAGTGTAGACTTCAACATAGCATTTTCACTTCTTTTGTTGTTATTTGCCTGAATTTTATTTTCTCTCATTTTTTTTCTTTTTGATGTGATTCTTCTTATGCAGCAAGATAATTGTATAAATACATATGCATATATTGGATTTACATAAATTTTTACCATGTTTAACATATATTGGATTACTTACCATCTAGGAGAGGGAGTGAGGGAAAGGAGAAGAAATTGGAACACAAGGTTTTGAAAGAGTCAATGGTGAAAAATTATCTTTGCATATATTTTGAAAATAAAGTTTCTTTTTTTATATGTTCCATGTTTTTCTAATTTTCTTGTAATATCTTTATTTATTTATTTTTGCTGAGGCAATTGGGGTTAAGTGACTTGCCCAGGGTCACACAGCTAGGAAATGTTAAGTGTCTGAGGTCATTTAAATTTAAATTCAGATCCTCCTGACTTCAGGCCTGGTGCTCTATGCACTGTGCCATCTAGCTGCCCTAAAAATAAAGTTTCAAGAAAAAAAAAAAGAAATTGTATCACTTTCCCAAATATTGAGGGGAGGGAGCAGGAAGAAGAGGAAGTTCTTGCAGAATACTAAAGAGACTGAAAGTGAGGTTAAAATTTAACAATTCAGGTTGGAAAATTGCTCTGTGCTTGTATCAATTGTCAGTCTTTTCATATCTGTTGTGTTACATCTATTGTAATAAGACAAAATGAAATAATTGGCAGACCTTTAAAAAGTTCCAGCAATTATATCAACCAAAAATAAAAGAAAAAAAATAGAGAGCTATCTTTCTTTTTTGGTGAAATTCCTAGAATAATTTGTTTCAAAGAGAAATTGAGTATATTTCTTAGGGATAATTTTTCACCCTAAATTTATCCAAAACAGCCGTGAAATTTCACCTTATGACTACTCATTTGACAAAGATAACATAAGATAGGAATAGTCAATGTTGGAGGGGTTGTAGAAAGACAGGCACATTAATGCACTGTTAGTAGAATGAATTGATAAGAAACCATTTTGGAAAGCAATTTGGAATTATGCAAATAAAGAGATTGAAATGTCCATATCTTTTAACTAAAAAGTTCTACAACTAGGCATGTACCCCAAAGAAATAACTGACAAAGGGTTCCAAGTTCAGCAAAATGTTTATATTAGTAGCACCTTTTCCCATAATAAACAACAAACAAACAAAATAAATGGCCATTGATTGGGGATTCTAAACAAAGCTGTCCTACATGAATGTAATGGAATTGCTGTATTATACAAAAATGGCAAATAGAATGGCTATAGAGGAACATGGAAAGATCAAGATGAACTGATACAAAGTGAAATAAACAGCACATTGTTTTCTTTCTAATTTTTTTCCTTTATGATCTGATTTTTCTTGTGCATCATAATAATTATTGAAATATGTATAGAAGAATTATACATGTTTAACATATATTGGATTACTGGCCATCTAGGGAAGAGGATGGGAGGAAGGGAGGGAAAAAAGTTTGGAATACAAGGTTTTGGAAAGGTGAATGTTGAAAATTATCTCTGCATATGTTTTGAAAATAAAAAGCTTTAATAAAAAAAAGTAAGCAATAAAATAAAATAAAAACCAAAGTGAAATAAGCAGTCAGGAAAGCAACATACAAGATGACTACAATAGTGTAAATGCAAAGAGCAACCACCAAACAAATGAAATCAATATTGCTAGCAAAAAAGAGATATGAGAGAATGTCTCTTTGCTTCTTTTAGAAGTGAGGTTCTTTGGTGTGGAGAATTGTATAATGTCAGATTTTTTCAATGTTTTGTGTTTTTTCCTGATTTTTTTCTCTTCTTAAAAGAAGGAAAGAGGGATATAATGGATAATAAAGGTAGTATTTTAAAATATATATCAGCAAAGAACTATATAAACATTTTTAAAAATAATTCTGAAGTCCTGAACTATATAGTGTCTTGGGGAAAAAAAAAGAGGGAGAAGAGAAAACATATCTCTCCTTTTTATGAAACTCTTCTAATAATTTTATTTGAGGGAAAATAGCTATGTTCCTTATGGATGCTTTTATTCTAATCAAACTAACAAATCCAATCAAGAAATATTCCTGAGCACAACCTGTGCTGTAGGTGGAAATAGGAGTGTAGCCTATGATTCGAGGAACAGGAATAGAAGTGACTAAGAGAAAATCATCATGAATTGTAGATAGACCCAGTGCCAATTTAGTAATTCAGAAAAAAAATTTCTTTGTTCTAATGATTTTTCAAACTTATTTACAGGGCTGAATTCTGGGCCCAGACTCAGACCTATCAAGTTGCTCCCCAGACATCTTTACCTGATGCCATTGTACTCATCTTTCCAGCAATTTCTCCCGTGAATTTTCTCTCTAGCTCTAGGAACAATAAACCAATCCATGCTGCCATTTCAGGAAAGATCTAGTCAATTAATTGTCCCTTAGGCTCCCCACTCTCCATTCCTTTGGCATTCTAGACCACAACTGCCCTATATGTTATTAGAATGTAAGATACTAGAGGGCAGGGACTGTTGGCCTCATCAACAGCAGCAGTGCATCCTCACCTTCATAGTCATCAACATCACTAACGTTTATATAGTTCTTTAAGGTTTACAGAGCACTTTACAAGTATTGCCTCATTTTACCCTCAAAACAATCTTGTGAGGAAGTTGTGTCCTTCCCATCTAGCTGCCTCATGTCCATGCTGTTTTAAAGAGGCAGAGACACACATGAAAGAGGCATGAAAGTACGTCAATATTCATTTTTCCTAACAGTCTAGGAATTATCTCAAACATAACCTCAATATAGACTAGCACTATGGCTCTTGTATACTTCCCTAGTTTAGTACAGTGTTTAGTGCAGTATCATCCAGACCTCCTTATAAACATGTTTATGCTGCTTGCTTTTTTCCCAATCTAATTCCAATTGTTAAAATTCCACCTATCCTTCAAGATAACGTCAGACATCATTTCATTTACAATAACAGACGACATTTTTATAATGCTTTAATTTTTGCAAAGTGCTTTACATTATCAAATTACCAGACCAATCCTATGAAGTAGGTGCTGTTATTATCCTCATATTATTGATGAAGAAACTAAGACTGAGAAATCACTCAAGGTCATACAGCTACTAAGTGTATGAGGCAGGATTTGAACCAGATAGTTCCAAATTTTAAGCCCTGAAACATGCCCTGATCGCTTCTAAAGATGATTTTTGTTTTCTCAAAAATCCTTCTTTATAGCACCTACTATATTTTGTCTAATGTAATTATTTCCAGACTTGTTTTATGACTTGTCTTATTACTGGAAGTTCATCTTTGTATTTCTATACTCTTGGTTCCTGTGCCTTTGATAGAAGAGGTGCTCAATAAACATTTATGGTCTGAATAGAGTATGATCACAGTCAAAGGAGATGAAACACAATAGTCTGTGTCTCCTTTACTATTAAAATGCCTTAATCTAGCTTGATGGGGATAAAAATGTAGCCAAAATTAGCCTCCTGATTTCCAATAAACTTAATGATTGGTTAGTTTCTCAAACAATTTTCAGACTTTACTGAAAAATATCCTTCTGGGTAGCTTTCAGGTCATAAATTCATATTATTGAGCCTAACTTACCAAAAAAAAAAATCAATATCATAGGATATACTTGAAAAAACCTAGAGAAGACATGGTCCCAGCTTACAAAAGAACTACACTTAGTATCCTGAATTTTCCCCTACTATCCTGAGCCACAAAGCAAGCCTGGGCAAAACTTTGTGGCTGCCAAGTCAGGTTGCATTAATACACAACTCTTTGTCTCAAGAGCATACCACTGTTTTCCCCTGGAAGCTAAATTGAGGACCCAAAACAGAAATGGAGTCTCTGGTATGACTATGCATAGCACTGTCCCTTGGGCTTCTGGTCAACCTGATTCCATTTACTTCACATTTATATTTATTATTTGGGACTCCAGAGCAAATTATTTGACAACTCTGAATATTAAAGAGAATTTGTTATAATTCAGAGCTAGTTTAAATCGTTATCAAATTTTCATCCACTGCTCTCCTTCTTCCATTATGTATCATCAGTAAGAGTTTATGGGCATCGCTCAAATATCAGTTTGGTGAGATTTTCCATATATTTGCTCTCTGCTACTGTAACTTACTTACTAGCATTTTATGATTTTTTTAATGGGAGTAACAAATATTCTTTCTATGTCAAGAGGGAATAAATTGCTGCCTTCTTTAGGTTAAATGTAATTTGCCTTCTTTGTGCTATAAAACACCATTTGCACAAATTTGCCTAATTTAAACTCCCATATATTAATTAGCTATATTCAATGTCCTATCAAGTAAACTGGCAATAAATGGAGGTCATTTACTACAAAATTTGCATATCATAAACTCTTTATTTCACTTTCCCAAAAAGTTCTCATTAACTAAATTTTATTCTTTCTGAGCTTTCCTAAATAGGAATGGGGACCCTCTGTTTTAATGAATGACTTACAGAGGAGTGCTACCGAGTTCCAAAATGGCAAAAATACTGCAAAATTTATCTTCTCTTGGTTAGACAACACTCACAAAGAACTGTATGCTGGAATTCTGTATTAATGGCCAAGGTGGAGGAAATGGATGTAAGAAACACCTAGGGTAATTATGGCATGCATGAAATATAAACAATTGGCTGCAGATACTTTCATCTAGGGCTAAGGCTCCCCAGATCAAGCAATACCCTGAAATATTATAGGTCTTTATAGTCCTATTGCATAGTATTACTTCCTAATCTGCAAATGGTATAAGATGTGTTACACCATAGACTCATACAATATTGTAGCTAGAAGAGATCAGGCCCTTGTTCTGAAGTTCTCTAGTAGTATGAGAATAAATTGCCCATGACAAACAGAGTTGATTTTCCAGCTCTTCACTTTACTCTCCCAACACCTTCCACTTTTCACTTTTGCCAGCAGTTGAGACACACCTGAAATAAGGAGAAGGTGATAATAGTCAATTTTAGGGGAGAAAATTTGGTCAATTTTCATCCTTTACTATGTTTGTATAAAACTAACCTATGGGTTTTTTTTGTTTTTGTTTTTGTTTTTGTTTTTGTTTTTGTTTTTGTTTTACTGCTAATCATTACAGGTCCTATCTGTGTGGGAGTATTCTCAGTGTCCCAACAACTAGCATTAAAGATAGGTATTTAAATATAAAATATACATTCTTGAGATCTTGGATTTACAGTTGGAAGGGATCATAAAGGCATCTAATCCTCCTTACTTACTTATAATTGAGGAACTGAAGTTTAGAGATGGTAAGTGATTCCCCACCACACACCCCCACTCCCTCCTGGGGGTCTCCCAGATACTGATATATTAGAGGCAAGTCTAGATACCAGATCTCCCTAACTGGTGACAAGCTCTCTGTCTCCTCTGTCACAGCTCACATGGCTGTATGTGCTATTCAGTGAGGTTCCTGTTATTGAGATTTCCCTATTTTTCAATGGGGCTTTCCTAAGAATGGCAGATTGGGAACCCTGTGGGACAGACACTACTTTATATCTTTACCTTAATTGCTTCCATGTGCCATATGTATCCAGAGTACTGTATAAACAACAACAAAAAACAACAGGAGGGGAAGAATGTACTTATTACAGGAAATTCCATAACTAATGGGAAAGATGCCAGCTAAGCTAGAGGAGCTCTCAGACTGCCACAGGGGCTCTTGCCCAAGCTGAATCTCGCTGATCTGACTCATTTCTTGTGCACTAGACACACTATCTCAGGGAGCAGAAAGTGGTGGATATTATCAAGTGGTATTGTTATGGAACAAGTAATTAAAATACTTCTCTTATAGCCAGAAGACAAGGCAGAGTGGTTTTATAATTAGAATTTGGGGGTTGGGGGGAAAAGCTGGTTATTATGAGTCTTGATTCCAACAGTTTTTGGAGGTAAAGAATCCAAAGTAAAATATACTCTTTGCTATGTACTCCACTCTACAAAACATTGTTTTCTTCTTTTTTAAAAATATTGCACAAGTCTACTTATAGTAGTAACAAAGCTGTTATTTCTGCCTAGGTAGCAGATGTCTTCTGTATGATGCTTAACAAGCTGTTGGTACTCAATAAATATTTATGGGTAACCATAATCCTCCCATGTTACAAGGGTTTTCTGTATTAATTTTACTATCGTAGGTGGTGTTTTACATTGTACCAAAATTCATTTTATCAAAGTTTTTTTTTTTTTAACATTCAAGAAAACCTGCTTTTTGGGGGGTCAGAAACAAATTATTCACTCTCTATTTCTATTTCCTTGTCTGTAAAATATGGATGAAATGGTTTAGGATACAGTTTAATTTTTTTTTTTTTTATGTTTTCACAGCAGAGGTAACCTGCACTGGATGACAGCAGATAACATACTGCTAGATATGACTGTATTGATTTTTGGATAATCCAGTTCAGAAATGTTTGATGTGTATTATTTCTTTCTTGATGCAATTTAGTTAAAAAAAAAAAAAAAAAAAAAAAAAAGCTATGTGCAAATTGAGCCCTCTCCCAAAGTTGGAATGTAAGACTACCTAGGAAGAACCAAATTGATGTTTTCAGTATCTCTCAGAACAGCTTGAGAAATAGGTGTGTAAACACTTAGGTTTGTAGCTGATACTTTAAAATAGACAAATAGGAGTTCATCCAATCAATAAATATGTTTTCATCACCTACTATGTGCAAGGTAAAGGTACTTTGTCCTCTTGCAACAGGATTGATGAAGACAGAACTAAGGAGAGACAGGTGAAGTATGTATGTGAAAAACAATGTTTTGTGTCCACACTGGCAGTGTTTCTGTTCCTTCTCTCGTCTCCTTTCTCACCTCAATCCTTCCCTTGAATCTGTTCTGCAGCCCCATTAAAATGGAAGGGAAGAAGATGTTGTGTTAACCTATACTTTGCAAAAGATGAGAAAAGAGATGAATAAGCTGTGGCTAGTCCAGAAGACAGAGAGCAAAAAGTTGATAAATTTAAGTTTCTATGGCACGTGGTTGGCTGGGAAGGTGACTGAAATCACTCTACAACAAGGGTTTTTCACCCAGGGTGTGTAAACTAAAAAATTTTTTTAATAACTATATTTCAATATAACTGATTTCATTGTAATCCTGTGTGTCTTATTTTGTATATGTTTAGAAATATTATTTTGAGGAGTCCATAAGCTTCCCTAGACAATCACAGGGATCCATGTCAAAATAATAAAAGGTTGCAACTCCCTGATCTAGTCACACATAAAAGACTTTTCTCATACAAAATCCTGTCCCATTTGGATATTTGTAAGATACAACCAGGAGCCTTTAGAACTCCAGTTATACTTAACAAATTCAGATGGTTCCCTGAATTACTGACAAGGTAATTTTCTTCAAATTGACATGAAGTCTTGGGCTTGTTCTATATAATTTCAAACCAAAATGTACTAATACTTTACCAAATGTGATTATTTCAGGGAACAAACTTGATTTTCCCCCTTTGATTAATTGACTTGAATATAAATTTTCTAAGTTATTTTGTTCCTAAGAATAATTTGTTCACTATAGGTAGTATCTAAAACTAAAATAAAAAACATTTATATAAGACTTTGATGTTTATAAAACATTTTATAAGAAATATACAGATATCTTACCAACAGCTGATCTCTTCTGGTCCAAACATTTAGAAGGGGCATTGATAAAAAGCTAAGTATCCATGCTCAAAAAGTTATCAAACTGTGCATACCCTTTGATCCAGCAGTGTTACTACTGGGATTATATCCCAAAGAGATTATAAAGAAGGGAAAGGGACCTGTATGTGCACGAATGTTTGTGGCAGCCCTTTTTGTAGTGGCTAAAAACTGGAAAATGAATGGATGTCCATCAGTTGGAGAACGGCTGAATAAATTGTGGTATATGAATATTATGGAATATTACTGTTCTGTAAGAAATGACCAACAGGATAATTTCAGAAAGGCCTGGAGAGACTTACACGAACTGATGCTGAGTGAAATGAGCAGGACCAGGAGATCATTATATACTTCAACAACAATACTATATGATGACCAGTTCTGATGGACCAGGCCATCCTCAGCAACGAGATCAACCAAATCATTTCCAATGGAGCAGTAATGAACTGAACCAGCTACGCCCAGAGAAAGAACTCTGGGAAATGACTAAAAACCATTACATTGAATTCCCAATCCCTATATTTATGCACACCTACATTTTTGATTTCCTTCACAAGCTAATTGTACAATATTTCAGAGTCTGATTCTTTTTGTACAGCAAAATAACGTTTTGGTCATGTATAATTATTGTGTATCTAATTTATATTTTAATATATTTAACATCTACTGGTCATCCTGCCATCTAGGGGAGGGGGTGGGGGGGTAAGAGGTAAAAAATTGGAACAAGAGGTTTGGCAATTGTTAATGCTGTAAAGTTACCCATGCATATATCCTGTAAATAAAAGGCTATTAAATTAAAAAAAAAAAAAAAAAAAAAAAAAAAAAAAAAAAGCTAAGTATCCAATGAAGAATAACCAGGATGATGAAGAGCATTGAGGAAAAGTCATATGATGACTATTTGAAGGCACTGAGAATGCACATCCAAAGAAGAGAAGACTTGGAGCCTGATTACTGTACTGAAAGAGGGATTTGACATATTCTGCCATCCTTGGGTGATAGAACTGGGAAAAATGGATAGGAGTCATATACAATTGTAGACAGGTTTGCTCATTGTAAAGAAAAACCTCTTAACAAGTTGAATGGAGCAAAAATTGAGTGAGCTCCTCTTAGAAGGTAAGATCCTTTTCATTAAAACTTCTGTACTACATCTCATGATTTTTCCTTTACACTTAGATTCTTTAGTAGTGGCAAGGGCAGAGGTTGGGGTTAAAGAGAATAGGATCAGAGATACCCAGCTAGAAAAGACCTTAAGAGATTATTATGTCCAGTAGTTCTTGAGGTTTTTTTTTTTGTTTGTTCTTTTTTTTGCATCATAAACCCCCTATGGCAGTCTGGTGAAACTTATGTACACTTTCTCAGAATAATGTTTTTAAACACATAAAATCGAATTTTAAAAGAAATCAATTATACTGAAATACTGTTATAAAAAAGTAAAAAAAAAAAAAAGTTTGTGGTCATCTGATCTAGTTTATAGCTCTCATTTAACAGATGAGAAAATTGAGATGAAGAAATTAAGTAATTTGCCCATGATTACAGAGATAGTTAAATATCAGAGGTGAAATTTGAATCCAGATTTTCTCTGATTCTCAATGTCACAATTTTTTTGAGTACATGGCACTGCCTCTTCAAGGTCTTTAAGAGAAGGCTGGTTAACTATTTGTGGATGTTGAAAGGAAAGGAAAGGAAAAGGAGATTTTCAGTCAAGTACAGATAGAAAGAGGTCTCTGAGGTCTCTTCCAACATATTTCTATATTTTCATCCTCTCTCTCAAATGTGCAATCAATAGGTAGCTTGACATAGGGGTATATATTTTAGTCAATTATAAGAGAGAAAATGTGCAACAGTTTATATAAACTTTCCTGAAAACATTTTCAATTATCTTTGGTATTTGAGGAAATTGAGAAAAGCTACTGAAAAGTATATCCTTTTGGTTTTATCTTTTCTTTGTTTTCAAGCCTACATTGATGTTGTCCTTAACAGAATGGGAAATTTGTAAATCTCTCATATTCACATCACATCCTGGGTGGGGGGAAATGTTTCCAACTTCTAGCTTTTTAAATGTTGAAACCCTCGACTGCAGGGGTCCTCAAACTACAGCCTGTGGGCCAGATGCAGCAGCTGAGGACGTTTATCCCCCTCACCCAGGGCTATGAAATTTCTTTATTTAAAGGCCCACAAAACAAAGTTTTTGTTTTTACTATAGTCTGGCCCTTCAACAGTCTGAGGGACAGTGAACTGGCCTCCTATTTAAAAAGTTTGAGGACCCCTGCCCTAGAACCTTATGGAACCAATTTCATTTTATTTAAGTAAAAAGTGACAATGTGATTTTTTTCTTTCCGCTCTTTAAAAAATTCAGAACGACTACTACAAGACTGTAAAGTCATTTACTTTAAGTGATAATGCTGCATAAAGAAACAGATCCCTGGCAAGGAATTTTTGGGCTTCAAAAAGGCTTTTATGATTGATCTGGGAATGACTCTGGGCTTCAAGGAGGCCAATGGCTGTCAAACAGTGCCACCTGATGGCACATGGCTCCAAGTGCTTGAGATAATTGTTCTTATTTTTGCTTAATAGGATTAGGTGGTAAGGAACATAATATTCTTTCCTCATGTATTGAAGTGGGAACAGTTTTGGTTTCTACATTTCCCTCTTTCCTTACTTTCATAATCAAAGGGTAATGTCTATTTCCCCACAGATAAGGCTTATTTTAAGAGAGGACCATTGCCAAACAATACTTAGGGCTTGTGGATATTCAAAGATCTCAAGGTTGGGGTAAGAAAGAAAGGTCCAGATGTGCAGGATTGTCTAAGGAAAGTAGGTCCTAGCAGGATGCCACAGTAGGAGTGGTGGTGGTGCTGGCCAGCATGAGAGCATTGGGTATCTGAGAAGGGAGTCCATAAAGATGTGACATAGGAGGAAGGAAAGAAAGGACAATGAGAGAAGTCAAGCTTCAACTACTTCATAATGTGCCTGGGTCCAACCTTGCTCCTTTCTCTGAAAGAGTGTCTCAACTTGATGTTCAAAAAAAAAAAAATCAGAAAACTAAGATGCTATCTCTAGCCATCATACAATATTTGAGCTTCAAAATCAAAATTTAAAAGAACATGAGATAATCTATTTCTACCTGTTCATTTTACAAAGATCCTGAGAGATTAAATAATGTGACCAAGGTCACACAGGGAACCTGTGATTTCATCAAAGTTGCCCAACAAAGCCAGACAAATTTTAGTATCCAGGTCTTCTGATTCCCATTTTTCCAACTTTGTCCTGTACCATAATATCACCAAAGGAATATGCCTTGTGGAACAATCAAATTTTCATCCTGGTCAGGAAATAACGTATATCCAACAAGATATTTTACTTTTATGTACCAGTCCTTAGATTTTCAACCACAAAATTCTGTATTTCAAAGAGAAGCAGCAAAAACTTCAAGGTAGAGCTTCTTAGTCCCTTAATCCAATGTCAGAATAGCATTCCCTCTGAGGAAGCTCTCCAATGTGGAACTCATATTCATAGGTTAGATCATCAGCATATGACTGCTATCTGGAAGTTCAAGGAGTATGGTTCCCTGTAGCTTCAAAGCAAAGGTATTTACTGAAATCATAAGAATAGGAACTACAACACATTATGGTCACAAACAAATACAAATTGTGTTCTCCCATAAATACATGCAGCACCAGCAGGAAAAGTAGGCACATATGAAGAGTATAACAGTTGTGTGGGACATCAGTAGGAAACATCTGTGGCTTCTCATATTATAGGGCTCTGAGGCCTTCTACACTTTTCATGATATCCTTATGCTTTCACGGAATCTGTGCTGGGAATGTTGTTCCCCTCAAAGCTAGATCTACAACACTCCTAGTAACAGAATTGGGTTCCCCCAAGAAGAATTCATGCTACTTATCTAGTATATTTCCTAAATCATCATCGTTGCAATTTAGATCATAATTAGCCAAAAATCAGTTTCCTCCAAATCATTATATAGCCTGGGGGTTCAGGGTTCCCCATGTTTTCAATTTCCAAGATTTTCTTTTTGGCCCATGAAAATAAATGGCTGGGGGAAAAAGAAACAATCTATACTTATCCACCCTCTCTATCTCTCTTATTTGCCCTTTACAACCTAAAAATCAAAACCTGAAAAAATTATAACCTGAAAAGGGCATATCCATAGAGATCTCTTTGTTTCCTACTCAACTGCATTCATTTTAGACTTTTGATTTTTCTACTAAGCCATCGATAAACTCATCATTGAGTAATGTTATTATCTTACAAGATTTGGTATCCACGAATCAGTAGTCACTGCCCCTCTTTGTACCATATTTTGGGGAGTGGTGACCAGTGTGGGTAATTTGGTCTGTAAAAATTACTTCGGATGATGAGCAGGCCTACAGTTGAGTAGATTGACACATCCCTTCTAGAAAATGATTGGATTGTGGATCCAGAAAAAGTTGAAAGTAGAAGGGGGAAGAAGAAGGTGAGTTACCTATGAGGAGAGCAAGGTTATTGTGATGTAGTAAGAAAGTAGCCAGGGTTTGGAGAAGAGGGAATAATATGCACAAAGATATCTATCAGAGATGGGGAAAGGTAGAAAAGATCAGGGAATGGCTAAGATTAGTTTAGATGAGGCAACAAATGTCTGAAGGGAGCAACTTGTATTAAGTCTGGAAAAATAGATCAAGAGCTGTCATATGGAGAGTTTTGAATGGCAAGGGGTATACCAGTCTGCCTGAGGGATGAATCTGCCCCACCTGGAAATGCAGCTGGTCAAAAAGTCTGTGTGGATCAGCATTGGGCTCATGCCCATGAGTGGCCCCATAGGCTAGGCAGAAGATCCAGAATAGGAAACCTCCCCAAAAAACAATGTGGTGAGCATTGTCAAGATACCAGTGAAAGTGAAAGCAGAGCTCAAAACAAAATAAGTAGAAGTGGAAATGGGATTTAATGAAAGACACTTGCCAATACATCATTAGTACTGACATTCCTTTTTCAATATACAATTTCAATGCTTGAAACTATATTACACTGGCTATGTTCACAGCCATCAAGGTCTCAAGATGATGAAGAAGGGTGCTGAAATGTAACTCTCTCCAGTGTTTCTTCTGGATCTGTGATAAATCTTCATGTCCCCAAATCAGCAGTAAGGTCCCATGTATGTGGAAGGCAAGTAAGTAGATCAAATGAGGTTGAACTGGGTTTGCTTATGTTAAAACAAATACCTTACTTCTTAGATAGTTTATTAGTAAAGTCTTGCTTTAGATCTGGCCTTGAAGATTTAGGGGCCATTGATTGATCAGGACATGTGAATTGTCTGATCTTATGATTGCTGTTTTGGGCAGGTTGGCTTTTAATTGGGAGGCTCCCAGAGCACGTTTTCACAACTATTCTGATAGTATCTCGAAGATGCTGCTATGACTTTGGAAGGTAAGGGATAAGGAAGACATTAAGGATTTTCCAAAAAACTACAAAAAAAAAAAAAAAGACTATTGGATTTTTAAGAGACAAGTTGAGGGTTTAAAAGTGATTATAGTAAACCTTACAACCACTAAATAAGTCATTTCAGTCATGTCTGACTCTTCATGACTTCAATTTGTAGTTTTTTGGCAAAGATACTGAGTGGTTTGTCATTTCTTTCTCCAGCTCATTTTACAGATGAGGAAACTGAGACAAAACAGGGTTAAGTGACTTGCCCAAGGTCACACAGCTACTAAGTGTACAGTATATTTAATGGAAGTATTTCTTTGGAGAAAAGAAATCTCTAAAAAAATGGTGGCTTCAGTATACAATAAGTGATAAATCCCCAACAGAACTCAGTTTATTACTAAGCTATTTTTTTTTTTAATCAGGGGCACCCTGAATCCTGTGTTAGGAGCAGCAGACACAGAGATCACTGGCCAGCAAAGGCCACACATAACAATGAGTAGTTGGGGGAGGATGGGGAATCATATCTCTGAGATTGTCACTGGGAGATTGGTGTTGCCATCAACAGAAATAAGAACTTTAGAATGAAGAACAGATTGAGAATGGGGAAATGGGAGTAGATGATGAGTTCTGTTTTAGATAGGTGACCTCAGAGCATCAGGGTATCTGGAAATGCAGAAGCTCAGGAAAACTCAGAGATGGAAGTTTAGGTCTGGGGGTCATATACATGGAGGTGATAATCAAAGACACAATATGAGATTCTAATGAAAAGTACTGAAGAGAAGAAGGTTTAAAAGGACAGACTCCTTGGGGAATGTTCATTTTTAAGGGAAGGAGGAAGAGAAGTCAGTGAAAAAGATAGAAATAGAATGATCACATAGGTAGAAGGAAAACATAGAAGGTATACTAACATGATTGGTGGTTGTTCTTGACGAGAACCAAAATGGCATCACTATGTTAGAATTGAGTTACAGTGTGTCCAATTATGGCTGATCAAACCAATAAGAGCACAGAGGATCTACCACAGGTCTGGGGTAAATCGTTCATATGAACATTTGGGGTGGAGATGTTTCTAAATCTGTGCATCTCATGCTTCTTTTGAGCTTCTGCAATTCTGCTTTGCTCATAGAGCACACCATCTCTGATGAGGGCACACCATGCTGGGTGGTCTATTGCCAGAGGCTCCCATGTCATACAATCAATTCCAAAGTTCTTCAGAAAGACCTTGAGGGTGTCCTTGTAACACTCCTGACTACCTTGTGAATGTCTTGCTTACATGATTCTTCAAATAGTCTTTTAGGTAAGCATAAATAACAGAGTCCAGTGAAGAAATTATTAAAAAGGAAGGGGCAGAGTACTTTTAACAGTTAAAAATCTCTCACCATTATAATTAGCATAATTGGAATTATTCAATCTATTAAACAATTTGTCAAATCATTAAGAAAACTCTAGATAGAGTTCAAAGACACTTGTCAAAGCATTATTAGTAATCAATACTCCTTATAATAGAGAAGTTTTTGATGATTATTTATAATTTCACTGTAGAAAATAGAATCAAGCACAAGTTCAATGATTGGACTGTTATTACACCTGACTATATTTGCAGAGTAGTTGGAAACAAAGTAAATTATTGGCAAGTTTTTAATTTTTTCCCTTATAGTTCTGCTTTTTTTTTTTTTTTTTTTGGCTTGCAATAGAGGAAAAATATTACCATTAGACACTGATTTATACAAACACATACACAGAATCAAGGAATGTTAGTAGATTCCATTAAAATGGGCAGGCACACAAAATATTTAGAGGATTAGGATTTTTAGGCTCATAATAAGTTGATCAACATGTGTTCATTAAAATCATAGAATGCTAAAATTGGAATAAAGTTTAGAAATCATCTATTTCAAATTTCTCATTTTAAAATGAGCAAACTCTGACTTCAGAGGCAGTATGGTATAACAAATAAAGGACTGGCCTTGGAATCAGTCAACCTAGATTCACTTTACATTTGACAAACAAAAGCTGTGTGATCATGGCTAATCTACTTAACCTCACAGTGCCTGCAGGATAACTTGTAAAATGTTAATGTTAACGTTCATCTGTATAAGGAATTTCTACACCAGGAGTTTCTGAAATCAGAGATCTCCGCAGAACAACTGAGGCCCAAAGAATTTGTGACTTGTTCCCAACAGCCAGGAAGACTCCTGGAAGAAGGGGCCAGGAAACTTGACTGTGGCCCTCACTTCATTTCAGCTCTGAACTGTCTCTCACTTTGATTCCCTCACAAATATTCAGCCATTTTAGTCACAGGAGGATCCACCCTCATCCCTCTATTTTCCTATCATCATCCCATTATTAGCCAAGGTGTCTTATTTTTAGCATGTCAAACAAGCTAAGAGAAGAGATCCTTTTCAAGGCAAATCTTAGCAACATTACTGGTTAGGAATATTGACCAGGGTCAACTGAGAAAACAGTCTTAAAAGTTCATAAAGAGAGTATTTCAGGATCAACAACTGAATCAAGCAGTCAACCAATAATTGGAGGTGTCATATTTTTTCTATGACATGCCAAAGACAACTTAACAAGTTTACACCAAAGGCAGAGCCTCAGGTTTCAATTCTAACATTATCTTCCTTGGAATAAATAATCTGTATGAGTGATTGAGTTGCTTATCTTTTTTTTTTTTTTTTTGTAGTCAATGGAAAGTTTATTATCATCAATCAATCAGTATTTATTACCTACTATGTGCCAGACTAGGGCTACAAGTACAAAGAATGAAACAATCCCTATTTGCAAGAATCTGTTTCTTTGCCCACCCCCAACTCACTAGTATTTTATTTTCTGCATGTAAAGATAGTTTTCAACATTCATTTTTGTAAAATCTTGAGTTCCAAGTTTATTCTCCCTATTTCCCTTCCCTTCCTCCTCCTAGAATAAAGTTTATTATCTTTCTGATGAGATTTGAAAACTGATGTTTTTAAAGGCTACCTGGAACTTTTTTCAAAGGTGGTAAATTTATATAATTACATTTCTGGGACTAAGGTTGAAAAGAAAATCCAAGCATATGCCTATCTCCAGGATCTTGTGTACCCTATAAAACTTCATTTTCCATAATCTTGATGATTAACTAAATTCTTCCCTAAGAGGACCAATGAGGGAGAACTAGGCAAGGTCCCCTGCCTCACTTTCCCCTCCAGGGCCATCTGGGTCCAGTGGTGCGAATTAAGCAGTATTGATCATTGTGCATATATATAAGCAGGATGACTGGAGATGGCCCTGAATGCAGTGGGAGAGCAAGACTTGTTTAAACTAAGGTATTTAACAGGTCTCAATTTGACTGAGGCAGTGCCCAAACAGTTGTGTGAGACAGTATTAACCATAAAAACAGAGACTCTCAGTGTAAGAAAAGCAAAAAGGAATTTATTATGATCACACAACAAAGGGCAACTCCCATCTGACTAGGTGTTTGTCAGTAAAGAAGGGTAAAGCACAAAATGCAAAATACAAGATTATATTGACCAGAGACCCCCCCCCCCCACCTCCCTTTGACCTTTTTTTCTCCCTTTGTTTGGGAAAGTCCAGGTTTATATTCTAAACAAGGAAATCTATCCCAGAAACAAAAGAATAAATTGCCTTTAAAAGAAGTATGTAAACGTTCATTAAGAAGTGGTGGAAAACTGGAGGGAAATGTTCATTCAAAACAATCAAACACCTGCAACTTTTTAGCTATAGGGTAACTCATTATTGCAAAATTTCAGGTCATACCTGGAAAGTCCAGGACATATCTGGAAGCCACATCTTTATGAGAGAGTCTTTTCTCAATTTATCTCATATACAGTGATTAAGGCTTATAAGAATGAGGCAGAGAATGGCCTCTTTTACCTACTCAATCTTTCTGTCTATGTCTGTCTCTCTGTCCTCTGTCTCTCTGTCTCTCTGTCTCTCTCTCTCTCTCTCTCTCTCTCTCTCTCTCTCCATATATATATACACACATATTTCAATCTGGAAGACGAAGATCCTCAGGATTTCTGGCCAAAACAGAAACAATTGCTATTTACATTCACTCTGAGCCAATCAGGGCCCAAACAATAATCAACTAGGGCTTAGTCTGAGACCTATTTTTGGCCAATCAATGAAAACCAGAGTAATTTGGGTTTAAGACATGGTCCTTAAGAAAGAATTCTAAATTAATGGTTATTTAGTAACCATGCAATAGCAAGACTATTACCAGTGCCAAATATTAGTTGATGAAAAAAATAACCAGTTCTAGGCATGCAATGTTTCAACTTAAACGATTATACCTTATATTATTTCAGTTAAACAATGAGCTCCCCCAACATTCAAAGTTGTAGAACTCATCTTCATTACTTCTCTTTAAAGTTATTTATGTATATAGAATAACTCATGTCATATTTCTATTTTATTTCATTTTCCCTCTGGCTAAAGTGCTGTTCATTTATCTTATATATTAGGTTACTTTTTATGGTGCTACTGCTATTATATATAGCCTTTAGTTTATTAGTTTGTGCTGTATATTAAATTATGTTCAAATAAGATTTGCAAGAGAAAAGAGTTTTCAGCTTACTTTGGAATTTAGGTGACAATTTTGGCAAGTTGATTTTCAAGAAAGAAATTATGAATCTCTAAGGAAGATCTCTATCCTCTGTAAAGTGTAAAATGACCAATAGAGGTCTGCTGGGATACATGCCAGAATGCAACAAATACTATTTTAATTTAACCTAGCACCTTTTTCTGCAGAAAAAGAAAATGTGTTAAGACCTCACCTTATTCAATTTCACAAAATCTACCTTGGTACTGTTAGACTGAGAAACACTAACAATGGCTAGAGAGGAGCAGGCTTTCAGAGTATGGAGCCAGTCCTGACTGTATGACCCTGGCAAGTCATTTCATCAATTAAGTTTCCCTGGCAGCCCTCTATATCTCTAAATCACAGAGATGTGCATTGGCAGAGAGAATTTCTTTATCTAGATCATTTTAGATCAAAGCTTCCTAAACTGTGAATTGTAACTCCATATGGGGCCAAGTCCATGTGAGGTCACAGAACTGAATGTGGGTGTCTTGAAAAATTTAGCAACAGTAAAAGGTATAAAATATTTTGCCAAGATATAATTCTTTATGTAAAAATAAACAAGCACATGCATCTCATTAGTATACATATTTACTCTCATCTTTAGTAAATAATAAAATTATATGTATACCAAAGAATTTTTTTCAAATAGATTTCTTAATATTTATTATCAGTAAATGTTTGATTTATATGCCAATTTTATATACTTATATACCCTAAGCCACATAAAACTTTCTCAGGAGAAAAGAGTCATAAGTGGAAAAAGTTTAAGAACGCTTGCCCTATACCAATGAAATTAGCCTCAAAAAGCTGTTTAGTGCTAATTGTCACAAAATCTGAGGTTCAAAGATCAGTAATAATGTGCTAAAGATGCTGCTGCAAGAAACAGAGAGATTATAACATTGAGGTCCACTGGCTCTGGGTTCCATATACCATTTAAATTACTCTTAAGCTCTGAGAAACTTGGTGTCCTAACACAGAAAAGAATTCAGAAAACATCTTTGTAGATATAGAGTAAATATTTACTTTATCCAACAAATTTGGAGATTCCTTCTATCTATCTTTCCCATGATCTTTAATTCAAAGATTAAATTGTGGGACCAGAGAATTAATTACTTGTCAATGCAACATAGTAAAACAGACAAGCAAAGCAATTTCTAATCTTATTCCATTAATGGTTGAAAGTTACTTGTGTACTCTGAATATATATACCTCTCAGATTGGCTAAAAAGACAGGAAAAAATAATGATGAATGTTGGATGGGGATGTGGGAAAATGTTGGAATCTTTACAAAGTGTTAAGCCATTAGAGTTGATAGAGACAATAATTATCTAATTTAGCATGGTTCAATATGATTGATTTGATCTTAGAAGGAGATATTTTGGGCCAGAACTTGAAACAAGGTACTAAGTACAACTGACAGAAACGATGCTTGTGTTCACATCTTTAGAGAGCTCATAGAAGCAAGAAATATTTAAGTACTCATTGGAGTTCACATGTTTGGGAGATTTCAGAAAGCATGTTGGGAGATATCCCACAATCCCACTCTCAGAGAAGTAGCATAAATACAGCTCCAGCGAACCACTCAAAAGAGTTTCTTGGGAATATTGACTGGGGTCAGAGAGGAACACTCTGGGAGGAAGCCCACAAGCCCTATCTTTGAGGCAAAAGAGATTCATTGCATCTTCTACCTTGGTTCTGGCTGGAGGCTGAAGAAAGCAGAGGCAGAAGCCAAGGACAAAGCTGCAAGAGTCTTGGAACCAAGCAGAGAGAGATGCCTCTAAGAAAGCTAACCAGGCTATATTGAAGGACACAATAAAAGATCTGAACTTGATATCACCTGGCTGTGTTTTGGATAAAGAACACATCATTTTGGCTCCCTGAATGTGGGGCTGACAGGCCCTTCAGTGGATTTCAGTGGAAAAGCTCCGATCCTGATTTCAATGGAAAAGTCTGTGACCCTGATCAAATGGAAAAGTCTCCTCAACCCAGAAATTAGAGTGAGTACAACAAAGAAATTTTGTTAAAAGAGTTAAAATAGAATTTCAGCTAAGATGGGACAGATGTTTAGAAAACAGGCTTCTGTTTCTGTACAAGAAAAATGTTTAGAGAGCATTGTCCAAGTATTGGAAAGCCAAGGTTTGATTATAATTTTGGAGCAGATCACTGAACTTTTACAAACTGTTAAGAACATATGTCCTTGTCTCTCTCTGGAGAAAGAATTGGATCTAGATGAATGGAACTTAGTAGGAGAGGATCTTTGTCAATTCTGTAATAAAAATGGCCCTAACTCAATTTCTAAAGACATATTTAATACATATAATTTAATACAACTGGCTATAAGTAGTTATTTAAGTGTTAAAATGAAAAGAAGAAAGTGCCAACTAAACTAGGTGATAAGCAGGAAAATTCAGATAAGAATGGAATTAAGTACAATTCTGAGTGATACTTCACAGCAGGAGGAATTAGATCATTCCTCATCTCATGACCCTCCCCCCTCATGGATGGAGGAAGAAGGGGAAGGGAGAGAGGCAGAAACATAGTCAGCTTCTCCTGTGAAGCAGAATATGACAAGATTAAAAGAAGCATTAATTAAGGCAAAAAATGAAGGAGAAGATATATCTGATTTTATACATGCATATCCTGTGATTGAAAAGTTGACCCTTCAGGTCAAAAAGAGAAGATACACTCCTTTTAATTTGGAAAAAATTAAAGATTTGAAAAAGGGTTGCACTCTTTATGAGGCTACATCATCTTATGTGAAGATGTTGCTAGATAATTTGTCTTATGAAATCTTAACCCCAAATGATTGGAAATCCATAGTGAGAACATGCTTAGAACAGCCAGAACAGGCTGGCTTAGAACAGCCAGAACAGAATTTGTTGTGGCTTTTGGAATTTCATGAATTATGTAGGATTCAAGCCCAACACAATAGGCAAACAGGAGCTATTGTACAAGTTGCTTTTGACCAATTAGCTGGTGAAGGTCAGTATGCAGAGAATTCAGAACAGATTTATTATCCCATACCAGTGTATGAGCAGATTTCTAAGGCTGCAATAAAAGCTTGGAATTCTCTCCCTGGTCAGAAAGATGGAAATAAAGCCTTCACAAAAACAGAGCAAAGTCCCAATGAACCTTTTGCAGATTTTGTGGGACATTTGCAAACAGCTGTAATAAGAACCATTGGAGACAATGCAGCAACAGAAATAATGACAAGACATCTGGCTAAGGAAAATGGGGACTAGACAAAGATGTTCCTTTAGAGGAGATCATAAGACGCTGTGCCACAGTGGGCACAAATGCTTATTATACCCAAACTATGATGAACATGGAAAGACAGGGTCCCTCTTGGCAAGGGACTTCTAGAGAAATTCGTCGATGTTTTCAGTGTGGAAAAGTTGGACATTTGAGAGCCCAATGCAGATACAGAGATAGAGTGAGAGGACAGGGTGAGAGAAAACCCAAAACCCCATGTCCAAAATGCAACTGAGGCTTTCACTGAGCCTCAGAATGTAGATTGACCCAGAGAAATGAGGGGCAGGGCCCAGCTCCTAAGTATCAATCAAAGGACAAGTGGGGCATGATAGCAGCAGAGGTTACACCCAGAGAGTCTTTAGAAATTCAGGACTCTGATGTCATTAATCAACAGAAAAGCAATCAGGATTACAGTTGGGGAGAATACAAGTTTTCAACCCAACAGGGCAGTGTCCAGTGCAAACAGCTCCAATGTAATTATCAGATAATAAGGAGAAACCCCCAAAGTGGTAAATAGAAGGGAATTAGATAGGTTAACTGCTTGGGGAAGAGGGTTTGCTTATATCTCCACAAGTGGAGAAGGAATCAGATGGGTGTCAACGAGCCATATTCTCCTTGTCCATCAGAGCGAAACAGCAAAAGAGAAAAACCTCTAAACAAAGGAGAAGATTTAAGAAACATTTGACACTGAAGGAGCATGGCTAACAATGAGACTGTTTAAATAACTTTAAAATCTTCAGGAGTCATTGGATTTCTAACACAAGATGAGACTGTTTCAGCAGGGATCATTGGATTTCTTGAGATGAAAAATTGTTGATGAGACTATTGTAGTACTTCAGAACTTACAGGAATTATTGGTTCTTGGCATATGAACTAATGGACAATGGATTCCTTTGGATTATTTTTAGGATTTATGGAGATGTATAATTCTGTATGTTGATTCATGTTATGAAAAATTGTTTACTTCAAAGCTTACAGGAATTATTGAATTCCTGACACATGAACTAAAAATGGACAATGGGTTCCTTTGGACTATTTTTAGGACTTATGGATATGTATAATTTTGTATGTTGATTCATGTTATGAAAAATTGTTTACTTCAAATTTACAGGAATTATTGAATTCCTGGCACATGAACTAATGGACAATAGGTTCCTTTTGGACTATTTCTAGGACTTATGGACATGTGTAAATTCTTCATGTTGATTCATGTTATTTGTTAACATTACTACTAGCCTGTGTTATGTTGCTATGTGCTTATGTAATTATGTGTAATGCCTCCCATATTGATAGATTTATGTACACCTTGTTTCATACCTGTTTCAAGTGAGCCCCTTTAGAAACCCCCTAATCTGATTTGATTTTCTATTTCCTTTGGTATTTTCATCTCCCTGAGATGTCAAGGAAGGCGTGATCACCTTTTTGGGGTTCTCACATCCTTAAGAAGTCCAGGAGGTTATGACCACCTATGTTCTAAATCAAAAGAAAAGGGGAGATGTTGGAATCTTTACAAAGTGTTAAGCCATTAGAGTTGATAGAGACAATAATTATCTAATTTAGCATGGTTCAATATGATTGATTTGATCTTAGAAGGAGATATTTTGGGCCAGAACTTGAAACAAGGTACTAAGTACAACTGACAGAAACGATGCTTGTGTTCACATCTTTAGAGAGCTCATAGAAGCAAGAAATATTTAAGTACTCATTGGAGTTCACATGTTTGGGAGATTTCAGAAAGCATGCTGGGAGATATCCCACAATCCCACTCTCAGAGAAGTAACATAAATACAGCTCCAGCGAACCACTCAAAAGTTTCTTAGGAACATTGACTGGGGTCAGAGAGGAGCACTCTGGGAGGAAGCCCACAAGCCCTATCTTTGAGGCAAAAGAGATTCATTGCATCTTCTACCTTGGTTCTGGCTGGAGGCTGAAGAAAGCAGAGGCAGAAGCCAAGGACAAAGCTGCAAGAGTCTTGGAACCAAGCAGAGAGAGATGCCTCTAAGAAAGCTAACCAGGCTATATTGAAGGACACAATAAAAGATCTGAACTTTTATCACCTGGCTGTGTTTTAGTAAAAGAACACCTCAGGAAAACTGGGACACTACTACATTGTTGGTAGAACTGTGAATGGATCCAACCATTCTGGAGAGCAATTTGGAGCTATGCCCAAAGGGCAATTAAACTGTGCATACCCATTGATCCAGCAGTGTCCCTATAGGCCTGTACCCCAAAGAGATTTTTAAAAAAGAGAAAAGGGGGGCAGCTAGGTAGCACAGAGCTCCATTGTGGCTCTGGGATCTGGGTTGGGGGCTGCCACTCCTTACCCCAGGTACAGCTCCCTCTCGCCATATCAGTGTGCAGAGGGGCAGAGTCCCTCTTCTGTATTCCTAAGGGGACCATGCCCCCCACTGAAGCTCCTTCATGTAACAGAGCCGATCCCACCCTTCCGTATAACTGCAACCCACGGTTCAGTCACTCTTAGTGTTTTCTAGCTTGTTTGCCTCATTACTTCGTCTCCATGGTAGCACCACCCCAGTATTCCTCCCTCCCCCTCCATAGGAATACCCCTCCCTAGAATAGACTCCTTAATTACATCTCTCGGCACTTAATACTCCACAGAGTAGCGAGCAGCCCTGAAGTCAGGAGGACCCGAGTTCAATTCTGGCCTCAGACATTTAACACTTCCTAGCTGTGTGACCCTGAGCAAGTCACTTAACCCCAATTGCCTCAGCAAAAATAAATAAATAAAAAAGGGATAAGGACCTATGTGTACAAAAATGTAGTACCCCTTTTTATAGGGGCAAGGCACTGGAAACTGAGTGGATGCCCCTCAACTGGGGAATGGCTGAATAAGTTATAGTATATGAATGTTATGGACTATTATATTATTATGTAAGAAATGATCAGGAGGATGATTTTAGAGAGACACGGAGAGACTTACATGAACTGATGCTAAGTGAAGTGAGGAGAGCCAGGAGAACATTGTACACAGCAACAAGATTATACAATGATCAATTCTGATGGAAGTACTACGTGGCACTTTTTAACAGCGAGGTGATTCAGGCTATTTCCAAAAGACCTGTGATGGAGAAAGCCATCTACATCCAGAGAGGGGACTATGAGAACTGAATATGGATCACAACACAGTATTTTTGTTGTTTGCTTACATTTTATTTTCTTTCTCATTGTTTTCCTTTTTGATCTGATTTTTCTTATGCAGCATGATAATTGTGGAAATATGTATATAAGAACTACACATGTTTAACACCTATTGGATTACTTGATGTCTTAAGGAAGGGGGGAGTAAGAGAGGAAGAAAAATTTGGAACACAAGGTTTTGCCAAGTGTGAATGTTGAAAATTATCTATGCATATATTTTGAACATAAAAGACTTTTATTAAAGCTTTATTGTGAAGACTGTGTTAGCACCCTGGATACTTTAAAATTAGCCAGAGTCAGGATAAGCAAAAATCCTTGATTTTTATTCTTTATCAAAGGGAGAGGAGAGCTCATGGACACAGGAATTCCCTCTTTCTTCTCGGGCTCCGAGCCACCTCACTAGTCCTCCTCCACCCTCTAAATCCTTCTCAATCTCTCTATACACCAACAGATCAAATCTGCACAGAGTAGTGGGCAGGGCTATTCTTTCTCCAAGCATATGCTAATAGAGTATTGTCCAATTGGTAATTAGCCTTAAGTGCTGGGACCTCAGTGCATCAACTCAGTTTCAGCCCACTACACCTTATTATTATACAAAGACTTAAAAAGAAAAAGAATGTAAAAGTAATATATATATATATATAGTAACTACAGACAAAAAAAAAAAAAGTTACTTGTCTGTTTCCCCTCTGTAAAATGGGAACATAGTACTCTCCTTTGAAGCAATAAATCTTGTGATTCTGCAAAAATAACCCCAACATTTGACCCTAAGAGAATATCAAATATATTTATTAAATGTAGCAAAAGGGAAAGAAATTTAGAGATCTCAAATAGCACTATAAAGTTGTACCTGAGTAATAAGATGCCAATTTAGTTTTTACTTAGCTTCAGGATAGTTTGTCATAGTTCCCAGAATATCACAGATTTTATGACTACCTATTAGTTTGTGGCCAATGTTCACTTAAAACACATACCCCAGAGAAGCCATATGAACCCTTAGAAGAGTATCTAGTGTTCAGGTATTGTTATTTGAGACTGATAACCCCAGACAAAACAGAAGTATTCAAAAAGTGAATGTGAGATTTCCCTTGGGAGTGGTATGTACAATGCTGAATTATGTATTTCCATAAATACTGCTTACAGCCAGTGACTACTTCACGTCAATAAAAAATGAATGAGCAAGCTATCCCCTCAAATGGAAGAATAAGTAGGATAAGTGTTTACCAGCCTTATGCAGAACAAGTGAGGCAATCATTTGTGTGTGAAGAATCTCTGGTAGTGAATATCATCAAATACACTGTTCATGCTACCTGTTTTTCAGGTCTGGACAGCATTTGAGTAAGTGAGTAGAGCAACTTCTTAGTTTATAAAAATCAAGTAATGTATGAAAAATAGAGCAAGTAAAAAAAAGGCTCATTCTTCTAAAATGCAGGATATATGTATCAAACTCTATTCCCTGATTATTCATAACATAGTGTTAAACAGTATTGGGTTGTTTTTTAATTCTTTTCCAATATTCATTGTCAAATAGTAGCAGTTGTCATGCTTGATTCTCACCACTTGATGGCAGGAGTCAAATAGACTTGACACTGAAAAAGTTGGGGAACAGAATCATTGAATGTCAGAGCTAGAAGAAATTCACAAATTGCTTAGTCCAGCACCTTCATACCAAAATGAGGGTGACTCTCCTCAAAGGCATCTCAAATTCCACTTGGCAAGAACAGAGCTTATATTTTTTCCCAAATCTATTCCTCTTTTGAACTCCCTTGCTTCCGCTGAATACAACCATCTCTTCCATCACCCAGATTCAAAACATTTCCTCCTTCTTTACCCCACATATCCAATCAACTACCACATCTCACTGTTTCTATTTCCATAACATGTCTTGCAATTTCCATAACATGTCTTGCAACTGTCTCCTTCTTTCCACTCACATAGCTACCATTCCACTCACATAATTACCATTCTTCATCCGGACCTGATTCTTAACTGGTCTCTCTCTCTCTCTCAAGTTTCTTTCCTATTCCAATCCCAAATTCTCCCCCCCCCCCCCCCCCCACCAAAATCATCAAAGTCATCAGTCAACTAAAGTTATTTTCCTAAAGCTCTGAACTGAACACACCTCTTACAAACTCCTCTATTTACCATTTAAATACTTCACAACCTGCCCCCATTTACCTTTCCAGCCTTATTAAACAGTACTCCTTTTTATGTACACGACAGCTCAGTCAAACTGGCTTTCTTACATATCTGCTGCTCTGATTCCTCTCCCCAGATGGCAGGTAGCCTCTTACCCCTATTACTGAGATGGTTACTAGTCTTTAAGCTCTCTATTTTTCTTTAAAGCACAATTTAAAAGCTACTTTCTAAATGTCCTGACACTTACAATGCCTTTTCCCAATAAGGCTAGAGACTATAAATACCTTGAGAGCAGGAACTGTTTCATTTTTGTCCTTGAATCCCCCTCACCTAGTACATAATAGACATTTAATAAGTATGTGTTGATTAAAATTGATTTGCTGAAGGTCAAGTCATTAAACTGTCTAACATTAGAATTTCAGGTTCCTGACTACTGGGCCAAAGAACCTTTACATTGTACCACAAGTTGGCACTTGTTTCTTTTTGATGCCCTAAGGTGATTTTCTTCATTCTTCTCCCTTTCCAGATTCCTTTTATGTGTTGTCTTTCCCCAGTAGAATAGAAGCTCCTTATGTTATTGTTCTGTAAGAAATGACCAGCAGGAAGATTTCAGAAAGGCTTGGAAAGACATATATGAACTGATGGTGAGTGAAATGAGAAGGACCAGGAGATCATTATATACTTCAACAATACCATATGATGATCAATTCTGATGGGCATGGCCTTCTTCAACAATGAGATGAACCAAATCAATTCCAATAGAGCAGTAATGAATTGAACCAGCTACACCCAGCGAAAGAACTCTGGGAAATGAGTATGAACCACTACATAGAATTCCCAATCCCTCTATTTTTGTGCGTCTGCATTTTTGATTTCCTTCACAGGTTAATTGTACACTATTTCAAAGTCCGATTCTTTTTGTACATCAAAATAACTGTATGGACATGTATACATGTATTATATTTAACATATACTTTAATATATTTAACATCTACTGGTTATCCTGCCATCTGGGGGAGGGAGTGGGGGAAAGGAGGAGAAAAATTGTAACAAAAGATTTTGCAATTGTCCATGCTGAAAAATTATCCATGCATTTATCTTGTAAATAAAAAAGTATAATTAAAAAAAAAGAATCAAAAAAAAAAGAAAAACCATATACTTTAACATATTTAACATGTATTGGTCTACCTGCCATCTAGGGGAGGGTATGGAGGGAAGAAGGAGAAAAGTTGGAATACAAGATTTTGCAAGGGTCAATGCTGAAAAATTATCCACGCATACGTCTTGTAAATGAAAAGCTATTAAAAAAAAAAAAAAAAAAAAGAACAGAAGCTCCTTGAACGCAGGATCTTTTTTAACATCTCCAGGACTTAACACAATGCCTAATATGTAGTAAGTACTTACTAAATACTTGCTGACTTGATTTGAGATACATTTTTCTGGCATGATGACTTTCTTCTTGCCAGAGGTGAGTTGGGATTCCAACATTTTAAAAGCTCAAGTATAAACCAAAGAGGAAACTGAATGTGTGTGAAAGGGCATAATAGGTGAAAAAAAGTAAGTTCTAATCACAATTACTTCCCCATCCCCCAAAAAAGAAAAAACCATCAATAATAAATTCAATTAAATAAAGCAAGAATTTAACAAGTGACTAAGACATGGAAGACAAAAATGAACTTGCTCTGAAGGAGTTTACATTCCACTAAAACATTCAATTGTCAAAGTTTTCTTTTTTGAAGTGATACACTCAAAAGTTAGAATTTCTTCTAGGACTCTCCTTTTATCTTAATCTATTTTTTAACCACTTTCTGATGAATCTACTGCATCTCCTCTTATATTACTCTATGAATGACTTGAAAGACTGAGTTGTTATTGTTATCAGCTCAGTGCTTTGCATTTTATAGAAATTTATATTTGCTGAATGGAATTAAATGTCATTTTCAAAGCTTTCATCTCATCCAAAAAGCCCTGAACTAAAGATCCTGGTTTCTGTGGTTGGATGTCAAAGCATTAGGAGAAACTCAGCACTCCAATAACTATTGTTTAGTGTAGCATTAGGGTAAGTGAGATTAATGATTTGCATTTTAATCTGCACTAACACCTGAGACAAAGGTGTGGCTGGCTTCAACAGCAACTTGGAATAATTTCATGTATACTTAAGAATCCAAGAACTCTATAGAGATCATTTAAACAGCAAAATTCTATCATTCTGAAACACATTATGGACATTTTTTCATGTAAATCATTAACAATTTAAAACCTTCTGAATTGGATTCTTTGTATAGTAATAAAAAGACTGATCACATTGGTTAAAACTTAACCACATATAATTGGCCACAAATAGAAGGCAGTATGTGACAGGTTAATAAAAGGCAAAAACAGCTAACGTGTAAATCTCCAACATTATGACTAAGTGGGCTGGTGTGTCATCTGTACAAGTAAAGAAAATGTGATTTAGAGAAGAGAGAAGATGGATCTTTATCCATAATTCATTCATTGCAAAATGCATTTATATATCTCATATATCCAGGGGCCTAGTGGTTGTTGGTAAAAAAAAAAAAAAAAAAAAATTAATAAAATAAAAAAGCAATTCTAAAATGTGAAGTGGCAAGAAATGGAGGGTAGAATTTAGCAGATAAGTATAAAACATAAAGGGGAGCTGATTACATTTAGAATCATCAAGTCATAAAATTCTAGTCTTAGAAGGGTCCTTAAAGACCATCCATTTCACTCCCTGTGAGAAGGATGAGAAGTTGGATTTCTATAGATATTGTCAAAATAGGATGAAGGAAGAGATAAAATATCTTGTTAAGATATTTCCAACCAGTCATCATTGTGAGTCAAGAAAGTGGCTAACCACAAAGTTCCTAACAAAGAAGCCCAGACCTAAACTGGGCCCAAACCAGCTAGTGTCAATGACAGGGCACAAGCCTTCTGACATGTGGAATGGGGGAATAAAGGTGATTGTAAATCCAACCAATTGTAACTTTGACTTTAAATTCAACCTAATTGTAATTTGGAGTGTAAATCGGACCAATTGTAACTAACCAACTATAAATCTGACCAATCTGAATCTTGAAGAGAGGGGGAAGGAACTGAGCTAACAGTACACTACTTGCTCCTGCTTCAGTCCCTATATTTTTGCCTGCCTGCATTTTTGATTTCGTTCACAGGCTAATTGTACAATATTTCAGAATCCGATTCCTTTTGTACAGCAAAATAACGTTTTGGTCATGTATACTTATTGTGTATCTAATTTATACTTTAATATATTTAACATCTACTGATCATCCTGCCATCTAGGAAAGGGGGTGGGGGATAGGAGGGGAAAAAATTGGAACAAAAGGTTTGGCAATTGTCAATGCTGTAAAATTACCCATGCATATAATTTGTCTTACCCATGAGCACACCTGCTTCTCATGAGAATCAATGAATAAATGATTCTATTCTCACTCTAAAAGAGCCTTGGTTATACCACCACTCCTGGACTAGTTTGCAACTTGGGAAGCAGTGGGCAATGACAGCTCATCCTGGGCTTGCTTTCCAACTCTGCTGAGTTCTTCAGAGTCTTTTGATAACATTCCCCCCACTTCTTCAAAAAGACTTGAGGTAGAACAAGGGTCCTCTTGGGACAACCAGAAAATAGAAGAAAGACCCAGGACCAAGGGTTTAAACAGTGTGAAGCATAAACACTTTCAGGCTAACTCTGTAGAAACAGCAAGCCCAGAGTCCCAGGGTTTCCAGGTTCTGAGGTACCCTCAGTCTGAACCCCAGGAATTTTCACCTTTCATATACTGTCTGGGGAGTCCAGGTTCTTAGTTCAGAAAAATGGAGAAAATCTCAGTTGATCAGGAATGATAGGTAGGCCCAGCTGTGTTGTTGCTTATGCCCAGTGAGTGCAGAAGCAGGGGGGCAGAGAAGCTGCTGGTTGAGGGCTCTTGCAGGAGGGTGGAGTTCTTGGTTTTGAATTCTAGGTGGGAGAGGAGAGCCAAAAAGGAAGCCAGAGGCACCATCCCCCACCCCACTCCAGTATTAGAGATGTTTACACTAACAAGTTCTCGTTAAAAAAAAAAAAAAAAAGAAAGAGAGAAAGAAAGAACAGGCAAAGGAAAAAGAATCCAACCATAGAAAGTTACTATGGGAATAAGGAATTCCAGAATTCATTTTCAGAGGAGGAAAGTGAAGTAAAAAAAAAGGCTCTCCTACCCCAAAGAGTGTTAAATGACTACCTGCCCAGAAAGAATTTATAGAAGAACTCAAAAAAGATTTCAAAAATCAAATGAAAGAGATGGAAGGAAGGAAGGAAGGAAGGAAGGAAGGAAGGAAGGAAGGAAGAAAAAGGAAGGAAGGAAGAAAGAAAAAAAAAGAAAAAGGAAGGAAGAAAGAAAGGACAAAATTAATGCAGACAAAATTAGAAGGTAAGCAATAAACTGGGAAAATATTTTTACAGTCAAAGGTTCTGATAAAGGACTCATTTCCAAAATATATAGAGAATTGACTCTAATTTATAAGAAATCAAGCCATTCTCCAATTGATAAATGGTCAAAGGATATGAACAGACAATTCTCAGACGAAGAAATTGAAACTATTTCTAGCCATATGAAAAGATGCTCCAAGTCATTATTAATCAGAGAAATGCAAATTAAGACAATTCTGAGATACCACTACACACCTGTCAGATTGGCTAGAATGACAGGGAAAGATAATACGAAATGTTGGAGGGGATGTGGGAAAACAGGGACACTAATGCATTGTTGGTGGAATTGTGAATACATCCAACCATTCTGGAGAACAATTTGGAACTATGCTCAAAAAGTTATCAAACTGTGCATAACAGTGTTACTATTGGGCTTATACCCCAAAGAGGTCATAAAGAAGGGAAAGGGACCTGTATGTGCACGAATGTTTGTGGCAGCCCTCTTTGTAGTAGCCAGAAACTGGAAACTGAGTAGATACCCATCAATTGGAGAATGGCTGAATAAATTGTAGTATATGAATATTATGGAATATTATTGTTCGATAAGAAATGACCAACAGGATGATTTCAGAAAGGCCTGGAGAGACACGAACTGATGCTGAGTGAAACGAGCAGGACCAGGAGATCATTATATACTTCAACAACAATACTATATGATGATCAATTCTGATGGACCTGGCCATCTTTAGCAATGAGATGAACCAAATCAGTTCCAATGGAGCAGTAATGAACTGAACCAGCTACACCCAGCAAAAGAACTCTGGGAGATGACTAAGAACCATTACATTGAATTCCCAATCCCTATATTTTTGCCTGCCTGCATTTTGGATTTCCTTCACAGGCTAATTGTACAATATTTCAGAGTCCAATTCTTTTTGTACATCAAAATAACGGTTTGATCATGTATACTTTATTGTGTATCTAATTTATACTTTAATATATTTAACATCTATTAATCATCCTGCCATCTAGGGGAGAGGGTGGGGGGAAGGAGGGGAAAAAATTGGAACAAAAGGTTTGGCAATTGTCAATGCTGTAAAATTACCCATGCATATAACTTGTAAATAAAAAGCTATTAAAATTAAAATAAAAAAAAAGAAAGGAAGGAAGGAAAAAAGGAAGGAAGGAAGAAAGAAAGGAAGGAAGGAAGGAAGGAAGGAAGGAAGGAAGGAAGGAAGGAAGGAAGGAAGGAAGGAAGGAAGGAAGGAAGAACCATCCAAGATAAGATGATTATGAAAAGAAAGTCAGCTAACTAGAAAAAGAGATCCATAGTCTTGAAGAAAAAAAAAAAATGATTCTTTGAAAATCAGAGTAGGGCAAGAAGACACCAATAAATCTATAAGACTAAGAAATAACAAAACAAACTTTATAAAGAATGAAAAAATAGAAAAGAATGTGAAACATCTTACAAATAAAACAAGAGATCTGGAGAATAGATCAAGAAAAGAATAATTGGATTATCTGAAAACTATGACCAAAATAATAATCTTGACACAATAATATAAGAAATAATCAAAGAAAATTGTCTGAAGTGTTAGAACAAGAGGGGAAAGTAGAAACAGAAAAAAAAAAAATCTACCACTAATCACTTCAAAGAAATCCTACATGTGTAGGGAACATTATTGCTAAATTAGAAAAGCCCCAGGTTAAAGAGAAAATTTTACAAGAAATTTTACAACAACTCAAAAAAACCAATTCAAATATGCTGGAGCTACAAATAAAATTATACAGGATTTATCAATAGCTACAATAAAAGACCACAGGTCCAGAAATATCATATATACACAATCAAAATAATTAGGCCTACAGCTAAAAATATTACATCCAGCAAAATTAAGCACATTTTGAACCAAAAAAATGAACATCCAATGAACTCAAAGATTTTCAGAATTTTGTCTTAACCAAACATGCACTCAATAGAAAATGTAACACTTACGAGTCAACATCAAAGACTAATTTCAAGGGAGCAAACAAGGATAAACTGTTTTATTTGTGGAAAGATAAGCTATATGTCTAAGATTAAGACCAGTAATTGGATAGTCCAAAATAAAGATTGGGACAGAGCTAAGTATAATCTGGCTCTAAAAAGCAAAACTTTCTAGGAAAAGGTAAAAACAGTAATTATACTATACAAATGAGATGCAGAGGAAGACCCGACCTCCAAGGCATTAGTTGAGGGAAAAAGGCTGGTAGTTCTAAAAACTTACTCATATAGGGAATGGGTTAAATAGCAAATTATATATATAAATGAAGAATATTGCATCTTCCAAAATCTATAAAGAAATAAGGGGGGAGGGAATAGGATAAAGTGGGATTGAGAAGTATAGAAGAGTATGTAGATTTACCACAGTGGGTCTGTAGATTAATAGGAAAGACAAAGAAGAAGGGAAAGAGGGAGGCAGATAAGATGAGGTACAGAAAGGGTATTTAGATTAATAGGAGTGGAATCAGGTGTGTAGATTAATGGAAATGGGATAAAGAAGAAGAGAAAGGGTAGGGGGAGAAGGGAGGGGATCCATGGAGAGATGGGGAGATTATGTAAATAGCAAGGCAAATTAAGGACCCCAGTAAAAAAAAAAAATAATAAAAAAAAATTGGTGGTAGAGAGAGGCAATTGGGTTTAAGTAACTTGCCTAGGGTCACACAACTAGTAAGTGTAACTCAGGTCCTTCTGACTGCAGGACTGATGCTCTAGCCACTGTGGCACTTAGCTGCACCTGATCTGTGCTTTTTAAAGAGTTCTTCTTCTTTCTTCTTTAGTACATTTTTTAGTTTCTCAGGCCAGACAGAGTCTAGTATCTGAGTTCAATATAAATAATTCACTGGAAGCTGACCAGATAATGGACCCAAGTCAAACTCATAGGACACTTAAGAGAAATCAGAAATTCCCTTAAGGTAGCTAGGAAGTGCAGTACATAAAAGTGTTCTACTTGGAGTCTGGAAAACATGAGTTCAAATTTGGCCTTAGATACTTATTAGCAGTGTAATCCTAAACAAGTCACTCAATTGGGTTCTCTTAAACCCAAATGCCTCTCTCTACCACCAATTTTTTATTATTATTTAGTTATTATTTATAAATAATAATGAACTAATGCTGAATGAAGTGAGCAGAAACAGGAGAACCTTATATGTAGTAATAGCAAGATCATATGATGATCAACTTTGATAAGACTTAATTCTCTCAGCAATGTGATGATCCAAGACATTTCCAATAGACAGGATGCAAAATGCCATCTGTATCCAGAGAGAGAATTATAGAGACTAAATGTGGATAGAAGCATAGTATTTTCACCTATTTCACCCATTTTTACTTCTTCTTTCTCATTTTTTTTTTCCCCTCTTTCTGGTCTGCTTTTTCTTGCACAACATGACATAGATATGAAAATGTTTAAAAGAAATGCACATCATCAACTGGAGAATGGCTGAATGAGTTGGTATTATGTTATGGTTCTATAAAAATTAATGAAGAAACTGAGGCCTGCAAAGATTTATATGAACTGATGCTGAGCTAAACAAGCAGAATCAGGATTACGTTGTATACAATAACAGCAAGAATGTGCGATGATCCAACTTTGAAAGTCTTAGTTCTTCTCAGTGGCTCAGTGATTCAAAGCAATCCCAATAGACTTTGGGCAGAAAATGTCATTTACACCTGGAAAAAGAACTAAGTAGATTGAATGCAAATCAAAACATGCTATGTACTTCTTTTTTCTATTTTTTAAAATCTCTCCAATAGGTTTTCCCTTTTGCTCTGATTTTTCTCTCCCAAGATGATTCATAAAGCAACGTGTTAAACTAAACAAATAAGAAATAAAATAAAAGAATTTCACGTGTTTAAAACATATCAGATTGCTTGCTATCCTGGCGAAAGGGGAGGCAAAGAAGGGAGGGAGAAAAAATTTGGAACAAAGAATCTTACAAAAATGAATGTTGAAAACTATCTTTACATGTATTTGAAAAAGTAAAATACTAAAAATTATAACAACTCCCTCAGAGGAGTCCCAATAAACTCTACACATGATACTCATGCAAAATTTCTTGTTATTATTATTGTTGCTATTCCTATTCTCATTTCTAGCCAGTGCCCCCAGCGTCCCACTACTGTGGCATCCCTCCTTCAGGCCTACTTTGTCCATTCCTTCTACCCTAAGAGATTGAGAATATGATTGCAATTCTCTACCCCCCTCCCCACCAACAAAATCAAAGCCAAACCAAACCTAAAGTGGATCCCTTTTAAGATAGAGTTACCTACCCCAATCTTTTGTTGTAAGCTCCTGTTTTTATTATATATCCTTTGGTCAGTGACCAATTCAAATAAACTAACTTGTTATCTTTGCAAAATAAGATGAAAAATTAAGCAACTGCTTTTTGTTCAAGTATATTTGGTTCTGGATAAAGATCATACAGTTTTAGAGCTGGCTGATCTACAGATTATTTAATCCAACAGTTTCATTTTACAAATAAGGAAACTGAGGTCCAGTTGTCTGTAATGGGATATGAGTCCATGTTCTCTGACTCTAAAGCTAGTGTTCTTTCTATTATACCACACTGTGCTCCAATTGGGCCACTTAGATAATGAAATCATAGAATTATGGAATCTTAGGGATTTCTAGTCAATCAGCACTCAGCCAAGAATCTAATCCACCAATGACCTGACAAGTGCTCATCAGTGTTTTGCAAGAAGACCTCCAGTGAAAAGAATGCTACTGCTTTTGAAAAACTGCATTCTGCTTTTGAAGAGCTTTCTTTGAGTTAGTTAGGAAGTTCTTTGTATCAATGTATCCAGACTAAAACTGTCCCTTTACAACTTGCACTGCTACCAGTTCTATTTCCTGGAGCCTAGCAGAACAAATCTTATCTCTCTTCAATTTAAAACTATTTGTATAGCTAATTTCTGCAAAATTACATTTCTAAATGTATCTTTAATGCTGATTAAATGTCACCTACAATAAAAGCTATCCTAACAATATGTGGGCCTTACTCTGATGATTTTGTCTGATGCCTATTCAAATAACTATTCTTCTCCTGTTACCATTAAATCTTGAATGTGCATGTAGACATAATGCTATTTTCTGTTGTAAAGTCTTTTCCCTCATTTAGTGATTCCTTACCTTTAGAATAAATCTTTAAAGGACAATATTAGTAAATTCCCCTAGAAAAATTTATATTGTGGAAAATATTCTCATTGTTCATCATAGCTATAATATCTTGTGAAATCTTTAACATGTGAATGATAAGAATGTGTCCTTATAAATCTAGACTGGCTGTCTCAGATCAAATTCTACTTTTCAAGCAATTTCCCGGCTAAATCCTTCCATATCATTTAAAATAGTTTCCCATACAATGGATGTTAAGCCAACTATGAGCCTTCACTGAATTATGTCGTATTTGCCACTTCCTAGCTCTTGGGAGCCCTGCCCCTTATGAGTACACTTCTAAAAATATCATTTAAGACACCAACTAATTTCTAATCCTAGTTTCTATTAAAACTGATGGATGGGTGCTTCATTCCTAGTCTTTGTGCATAACCATTTCTAATCACTAACAATATGCCTGTTTCAGATTAGTCAGGGGTCTAGGAATCATTTGCCAAGTGGACCTTTTCTGGTATAGATTGGAGGAGGGGAAGAAGGAATTCAGAGCCTCTTTAGTTTAAGTGGGGTCTTTGAGGTAGCATTTCCTTAAGTGATGTTGATCCATTATGGTAGAAGCAATTGTGATCTCTAGCCAATCAAAAACCAATTAAAAAATAAAACCAAAAACAATGTACTACTGTCTAAATTCTGAGCAATCATCTAGTTCAAACCTTTCATGAAAAAATAGCTCTGACCAGAGACCAAATACAGCACTCAAGAATATTCCTTAGGCAACTGGCAGAGCAGTGGCTAGACGGCACTTAATAAATGCTTATTGATTCATTATTGTTGTTGTTATTTTATATCCAGGGTCCTCTGTCGGTCACAAACAGGATGCAGATGTGGAGGGAAGGTCAGGTGTTGGTGCTCCTTAACTCTGTGGACAACTGCTATGGCCTACCTTGAGGCTAGTTAATGCCCTCAGGGTCTCTTAAGTGGCCCCCCTACCCTCCCCACCTCCTAGACTTAACTTTTTCCCTGGAGTCCTCTTGGGGTAAGAGACTCCCTGAGCTATTCCTGTCTCATTTCTTGTACCCAATTCCTAAACAAGAAAAATTCTACATAGAGGTCTAATCATGCACCCAAAGATTTGTTGCAAATTCTTATTTTTATTATGTACCTAAGGCTAGAGACAAGCTTGGGCTATCTGGACTAGAAAAGTGCTTTACCTTTCTAAGTGTACCGGAAGTGGTAATTTATTGCTGTACCTCTGTATTTACTTTCTAGTGAGCTATAAATAACAATACCTCTGGCCATTAATAATGAAATCCAAAAAGCAACAGTAGGTCCTACCGCCATGTTAAAACTGTTAAGCAAAGAAGCAAATATAACATATCTTTTGAAGCCTCAAAAGGATTTGTCCTAAAAGTGGGAAAACTGGCCTTTTCACTTTTTAACCAAAATTAGGATGTAAGATGGAACCAATTTTCCTAGCAGGTACCATTTGTATTCCTCACTTTGTAAATTGCCTCAAACTAGTTTAAACGAGCTAAAACCAGTACAGTTTCCTGCTTTCTAATGAACTTAACTTAGTCTCCTGGTATGCTCCTTATTTATAGAACCTAAGGGATCTGAGTAACTGGCAATTATTATTGTGGGGAAGGTAAAGCACCTTAAATGTGTTTTACACCTTTATCCTGAAGCAGAAAATCAGAAGAAAGGGAAAGGGATGGGATTCAGTTGAGCACAGCACTCGATTTAAATGAGTACTTATGTACACTATATTCCTGCCTAATTTTCGACCTGTGATTTACAGGGTGAACAGGATTTACAACTGCTTATTGAATTTTGCTCCTGTAGCTACAGTTACATAATTATTCATTTAACCTGTTTGTGCCCATTTTTACAGGGCTTGTAATTCTCCTTTTTAGTAAATCTGTATACCTTTTTGAAAAGCCCTGTTGCATATACTTTTCACCCCTCCTTAATCACACTGGCTTGTGTTGTTCTTTTGCATGCTTTGACTTTAACAGGAATGAATTTCCATTGCAGGAGTTTTTAATGTGTGTTGTATGTGAGGCTCATGTGACAGGCTGAATCAAAAACAACCTGTGTGTCATATGAGGAGGATGCACAATACATGCTTGAACATTAAATATTCTCAGCAAAAAAGACAGGTGCTGAAGCTCTTATCTTCTAGAGCAGAGGAAGGAAAGTAAGAGTCTGCCTAAAGGCTATGAGCAGTTTTAATATGGTGAAAAATATTACAATTGCACAAGAGGTGTTCTGTAGTTGAGTTCTATCCAGCCTTCCAGAGCTGATTGTTAAATTTTCAAAATGAGCATTTACATTATTGAAATTGGTATACATTGATTTGAGACCCCATAAGAGATGGAAACTAAGTGTGGGAGTTGCAAAATAATGATCAATTATCAGTAAATGGTTGATTTGTATACCTATTATACACATACATACACACACACAGAGTCACCTTATTAAAAATTTCTCGCATGAAAAGGGGTCATGAATGGAAAAAGTTTAAGAAGCCCTGAATAGAACACTGGATCTGGAATCATGAGGACCTGAGCTCAAATCCAATCTCAGACACTTACAAGCTATGTGATCCTGGGCAACATTTAATCCTGGTTGCCTTAAAAAAAGAGAAATAGACAAAAGAAACAAATCAGAGCTTGATCTATTGTTTATTGTTCACTCTTAAGAAAGTAATGGAAAAAATGTTAATAATGCAGATTAAACTTTTTTTCTTTAAAATTTCTGCAGTCAGGGAAAGGGAACTGTATGTGCAAAAATGCTTGTTGCATCCCGTTTTGTAGTGGCTAGAAACTGGAAAATGAATGGATGCCCATCAAATGGAAAATGGCTGAATAAGTTATGGCATATGAATGTTATGGAATATTATTGTTCTGTAAGAAATGACCAGCAGGATGAATACCGAGAGGCTTGGAGTATTATGTCACAGTCTCTTTCAACTGTTCTACCTCAGTTTCCCTGCATGAGTTTCCCTGAATTGTTCTATGTCAGTTTTGCCTCAACCCCCTTAGTTGTAAAACCCCCTCTGGCCCATTAAGACTGAGGACCATTTGCTCTAAAGTTATAAATTGTCAATGAAAGACTCAAGATAAGGGGGAGATTAGACTTCCTGGCTCCTTCTGTTCTCAGGAATTTGTGATACTATCCCTTTAAAATATTCTGAGAGATAAGACTATCCCACATACCTCACTGACATCTTTACTTTTGTTTATTCAGACATCCTGACTCTGGCTTTTAGTAAGAATTTATGGCCTCCCCCCATACTGAGAGAGCTAAATGGATCTGTGAAGTTTCCCGCTTCTGTCCCCTTCTTTGTCTAAAAGATATTTAAGGACTTGGGATTCTCCTATTCATCGCTGAATTCTTTGAGATGACAGTCTTGTCCAGCCCTGGGACCAACATGGATTCATTGGTCCCAGTATATCTCTCCATTTAATAAACTATTGAATTGGTCTCTAATCTCTGTCTGACTGGACACTTTGAGACGAGAGTCCTGACCAGTCAGTTAGGCTCTCCCAATTAATAAAATATTAAAAACTCTCTAATCTCTCTCCTGCCTCAGTTTCTCTGGCATTACAGGAGAGACTTACATGAACTGATGCTGAGTGAAATGAGCAGGACAAGGAGATCATTATATACTTCAACAATACTGTATGAGGATCAATTCTGGTGGACGTGGCTCTCTTCAACAATGAGATGAATCAAATCAGTTTCATTTGTCCAATAACGAAGAGAACCAGCTACACCCAGTGAAAGAGCTCTGGGAAATGAATGTGAATGACAACATAGCATTTCTACTCCCTCTATTTTTGTCCACTTGCATTTTTGATTTCCTTCTCAGGTTATTTTTACCTTATTTATAAGTCCAATTTTTCTTGTGCAGCAAAATAATTGTATGGACATGTATACATATATTATATTTAACATATACTTTAAGATATTTAACATTTATTGGTCTACCTACCATCTAGGGGAAGGTGTGGGGGGAAGGAGGGGAAAAGTTGGAACAGAAGGTTTTGCAAGAGTCAGTGCTGAAAAATTACCCATGCATATATCTTGTAAATTAAAAGCTATAATAAAAAATAAATTTCTTCATTCTTCTTATTTTTTCTTCAAATATCAGAAGTATATCTTGAATATAATTCTCCCTTCTTTCCCCTCTCATCACCCTACTCAAGAACTGGTTGCTAAATATTTACCAGCATATCTCTGGGTGGTACAGAATTAAATGACTTTTGATGTGTCATTTCTAGACACTCCAGGTTAAGGCAAATTCAACTCTAACCAAAAAAGCATTCAGCCAAAACAATTAAGTACAATATAGTACCTTCACCACTGTCTGGGATACAGCCCAGAGACTGTTGTGTTTTTTCCAACTGTCTTCAAGGCAGCATGATATGAAATGACAGCATCTCTGTCAGGTATATTCACAATGTGACATTGTTTTACACCCGCAATTTGCTCATTCTCCACAGACAGTGTTATTGTAAAAACATATTATTTAAAAGGGGAAAGCCAAAACCAAAATAAAAAAATTCCTAAAATTAACTATAGAAAAATGGAAATTAGACCATACTAAGAGATTTGGTAGAGGTTAAAAAAAAAAAAGATAAAAATACTCCCCCTGTGTCAGTTGAAGCCCCCTCTTTTGTATGTCTACCAACAAAGAAGGTTTAGCAAGGAGATTTCAGATCCTGAGTTCTATTCAGTTGAAATCTTCAACATAATAAGTCTGAAAATCAAATTCAAATCCACAAATATTATTTTTCATATTGCAAGATACAAAAACAAAAATGAAAACAAGTCCCTGACCAACTCATTAATTGTATTAGTTTCCTAGGAAAAATAATTGATTTGGAGCTGTAAGGGACCTTATCAACCTTTTAGTCCAGACCTCTCACTTCACAGAAAACTTGAGGTCTGAGATGATTTGAATGAGGCCCCACAGGTAATTACTGACAGGTGGAAGTTGGACCAGGACTTCTAATTGCAGATTCTTTCTTTCTTTCATCAGAGTTTAATGACTTGCCCAGGGTCCCATGGCTGGTATATATCTAAGATCACATTTGAACTCAGGCCCTCCTGACTCAGAGCTGGTGCTCTATTCACTGGGCCACTTAGCTGCTCCCTGTTTGCTCTTTCCACTGCACTGTGCTTGTCCTTTTGGTTTTTATCTGTGAATGAACCATCAAGTTACAAACTCAGACTGTAAGCTAAGGATAGATGGATGCCTGCAATGCGTTCCTGTTCTCCTTCAAGAGTTCTCCCCAGCTCCTACCCTTCCAACAAGACCTCAAATGAAGGTATTTTCCCCAAACTGTGCCACACTGTCCAGGTGGATCTTAAAGTGTCAAGGATGATAACAGTGATCTCCCAGCCAACATCCCCTCTCTCCATAACACAAGATTTAATGTCTAAAGCTGTGGATGAGCTCTTGCTGAAAGCAAACCAGTTGCTGGAGATACTGAGGAAGTTGTTGGAAACCAAATCCTGTTTTCTCTCTATAAAGAGGGGCCAAGAGACCTACATGCTAAGGGGGAAGAGATAAATGAAAATCCAAATTTGATTTGAACTTTCCCCTGAAAGTTTAGTCTAAGTCCTGGCTCTTGCCTGTGATCCAGGAAAAAGTCAAGAAGGAGAGGGTAATTTATCATTGCAATTAGGACTTAACAGTTCAAATGGCTACACTGGCACAGAATGACAATCATTTTCCAAGGAAAGATCTATTTAGCAGGCTGCTGTTTCTGGGGCCTCTGAGATTGGCCTTTGCTCTTCCCTCTCTTTTGTTGAGGAGGTTTGCCTTTTTTTTTTTTTTCCCCTCCCATTTTTAAAATCCACATCTCCACTCCACCAAATTTCTTTTTTTCCTTCAGGCAATGCCTTCCCAGGCATTATGATCACTGGGTTTTGGGCAAAGCCAAAATGTTGTATTTGAATAAATAGTAGCTCTCTGGATCCTGATTAAATGACATCTTTATAGAGTTTGAACATTCTAGAGGTAAAATAATGTTTTGTAGCGGGAACAAAGATTAAGTGAGAAAAACTGAGTTGAAATGGAACTCCTAATCCTAATTTATATATATCCAATAATTGGATTCTTCATTAGGTCTCATTACTTATGAAATACTCCATTATCCATTCCTGTACTCCCAGTAGATTCCATATCCAAATAAGGTATAACAATTTTTCACCATAGGTTGAGTGCTATAGTCAATCATTCTCTGTTTTGGTCCCATAAAGCACATAGTAGCTATATTCTCAGCAGGATACTTATTCTCCCTCTATATAGGTTCCCTTTTCCCCAAATTTATTCCTGAAACCAAACTCAAAGTTCACCTACTTTGAAAAGTTTTCTCAGATCACCTCAGTCAGAAGAGATCTCTTTCTTTTCTGAACTTTTTTGATTCTCATCTACACCACTCATTTGACAATAATTATAGTCTGCTTTATATAATCCCAGTTGGATTTTGCATATTAACATTTAATCTCTTTAATCACACTGTGGGCTCATGGAGGGTGGAGATAAATTATGATTTGTTGTATTCTACATAGGTTTGCACAGTGTGTATATGTGTGTACATAACATTCATACACGTATATTCACACACATACATATATGCATATATGTATATAGAAAGTAAGCATATATATTATATACATATTTATCTATCTATTTCATATTTCCTCATTTATTAGGATTCCTGAGTATCTCCTTTGAATATAGGGAAAGTTCTGAATTATGCCCATCACAGATCCTTTGGTTGTAAGGAAGGTAACTATGGTTTCTGAAATAAAAAGTAGGATATATATTCCTAAAAACAAAACAAAACAAAAAACCCCAACATATACACAAAGAAAAAACCCCAAAGAAGAAAATTCCCCAAATACCAAACAATATATTTCTTTTACTAAACCTCAGTAAGAGTTGGGTTTTTTCTTTACTTGAAATTGTAATTTCAAGTAGCAGTTAAAATTAATTAGGTTCTGGTTTCCTTAGTGCCATTAAACTTAAGATTGACTCCCTACTTCAATACTCTATTTGATGGGAAAATAAACAATGTTCAATTGGTAGTCAATATGAATAAATTAAAACAATGGGCCAATCAGGCAGCCAACTAGTAAACCTTATTAAATAAAAAGCTCTGCTTAGTTCTCCAAAACTAAGCTGCCTTGGTGGCAGGAGTTTAATTTTTAATGCAACTAAGCTAAGAGAGAGCAAAGGGGCCGAGGCCTGGAATAGAAAAGAAAGTAAATGAGAAATGAGTTATTTATTCAAAACACCTAGGAGCCAAAACAAAGACAAAAACCAATTAGCACCTTTGGATCTTTATGATTTTATATGGGATTAAACCCTACATTATCCATATAGACTTAAATCTCTAAGGTAAGCAGCAATCCTTAGTGTTAGACTCAAATTAAATGAAAAATTTTAAATTTATAATAGCTGTTTTACATCTATAAATGCTAAATGACAGGGAGAGATACTAAAGGATGAATCAATTTTGGAACAAAAATAGGATTGATTTATCAACCAAGACAACTTCTGAGACACTAAAAGAGTAGCAACAAATGATTCAGTTTTTTTTTTTTTTTACTTTCTCTCATGATTACAATATAAAAATTTAAATCTAAACATACTTTTTCTTTCCAATTCAGATACATGCCCAGTGACATAGTAGCATACATTTTAACTCAATTCATATGTGTTAAGTACCTCCTACATTTAGAAGACCTACTAGGTATTGGTCTAACATAAAGATAAATGGAATAAACAAAAATTAGTTTATCTAACAGATGAAATTGTATCTTTCAAGGAACCTTTCAAAAAATGTTCTTTTATAAAAAGCCTAAGAGTTTAGATGCTCTCTTATTTTTTTCCTTATTCTGTTTCACTGGATATAACTACAACTTTCAGCTTTACCAATGACCAGAGGAAAGTTGTGGTGCTCTTTTCAAAGAGCAGAAGACACATTTTTCAGTCTTTAATGTCTTAGTTTCTTTCCAGAGGTTCCTACCCTTTGACTGAGAACTAGGCCTACATCGATCTATATGTAGAGCTTTGGTCACTCAATTAATGCAACAATTTTACTGAAATAACAAACACTACTACTACTACCTATTTGCATAATAATGGTGCTTCAACATGACAAATATGGAAATATGTTTAAAAGTATTGTACTGTATAACTTAGAGCATATTGCTTCTTCTCTTGGGGAGGGAAGAAGTATAGGAGGAAGGGAGAAAAATCTAGAAAAAAAGTTTTAAAAAAATGAATGTTAAAACTATCTTTACATGTATTTGGAAATACTATTGGAAAAATAATAATAATGGTGCTTCTTCAATGGGTCTATAATCTATCTTAATCTATCTCACTAATGCTAGGAAATCTATCTATACCTTCACATCCTGCCTGATTCTTCCATGAAGCATTTTTCTAATGTGACAACCATCTTCTGGTCTTTTATATAAAAATGTAAAAATGGTTTTAAGGGCAAAAATACTCAGACTAACTATGTTACCCCTTATTTATGCCCCATGGTTAGATGACATCTTTTTCCTATGCTATCTTCCTTTTTTTTTTTTTTTCCTTAAATATACATTGCTTTATGAATCATGTTGAGAGAGAAAAGTCAGAGCAGAAGGGAAAAACCATGGGAGAGATAAAAACAAACAAACAAAAAAGAAACGAACATAACATGTGTTCCTATCTTCCTTAGTAACATCTCTTCTACCACTTTCTACCAGTGGAAATACTATTGCTTAATTATATCCACTATGCATCTGTCTTCATCTGTGAGGGTTACAGTTGCCCAGTTTTCAAGAAAAACCTGAATGGAACTGATGGGATGAAGTATTTCTCAGTATTGAGAATGTCACATGATCCTTATACTCAGCCTTGAACCCTGGGAAGCAGGAAGTTAGTGAAGTTACAGTTAGTGATGTGCTCCACAGGAAGCAGACAACATAGGTGACCATTGGTGGAGGACGGTTATGTCCTATTAGTCTATCCAATGAGAAGGCTTAGGTTTTTTCCTATTTAACCAGCTGTTCTACTTCCGACTTGTTGGGATGGCTCCCAGGTGTTCTTCGGCCTCTCCCTGCAGGGACTAAATAAATGTTTTCTCTTTGTACCTGAAGATGTCTCTGATTAGTTAATTTGGGAAAGAGGGTCCCACACAAATCTCTGAAGTGGAGTTTGGAGTCAATGGCACTTTATTAAAGAATCAATGGTCCCCTCTAATGAAGTAGTCCCCAGACTGTCCTCATTATCTGAGACGCCCCCTTCTTCCAAGGCTTTATTTTTTTAAGGCTCAATACCATATTTGATACTTTAATACTCCAGAGGGGCTATACAAACACATAATCCCAATGGAGGCTGAAAATGATATCAGCAGGAGGGTCACAGTTTAGGTGAAGCATAGTGTATCCACATTGACTAAAAGCGATCATAAGATGGTTATAAGAGGGTCATCTGTTCATATTGGACAAGAAAGAATAAGTAGGGGACATTGATGCATTGTTGGTGGAGTTGTGAATGAATCCAACCATTCTGGAGAGTAGTTTGGAACTATGCTCAAAAAATTATCAAACTGTGCATACCCTTTGATCCAGCAGTGTTACTACTGGGCTTATAACCCAAAGAGATTATAAAGAAGGGAAAGGGACCTGTATGTGCACGAATGTTTGTGGCAGCTCTCTTTGTAGTGGCTAGAAACTGGAAACTGAATGGATGCCCATCAGTTGGAGAATGGCTGAATAAATTGTGGTATATGAATATTATGGCATATTACTGTTCTGTAAGAAATGACCAACAGGATGATTTCAGAAAGGCCTGGAGAGACTTACACGAACTGATGCTGAGTGAAATGAGCAGGACCAGGAGATCATTATATACTTCAACAACAATACTATATGATGACCAGTTCTGATGGACCTGGCCATCCTCAGCAATGAGATCAACCAAATCATTTCCAATGGAGCAGTAATGAACTGAACCAGCTACGCCCAGAGAAAGAACTCTGGGTGATGACTAAAAACCATTACATTGAATTCCCAATCCCTATATTTATGCACACCTGCATTTTTTTTCCTTCACAAGCTAATTGTACAATATTTCAGAGTCTGATTCTTTTTGTTCAGCAAAATAATGGTTTGGTCATGTATACTTATTGTGTATCTAATTTATATTTTAATATATTTAACATCTACTGGTCATCCTGCCATCTGGGGAAGGGGGTGGGGGGTAAGAGGTGAAAAATTGGAACAAGAGGTTTGGCAATTGTTAATGCTGTAAAGTTACCCATGCATATAACCTGAAAAAAAAAAAAAAAAAAAGAAACTGCATATCTGCTATATGCTATTCATTCCAAATAAATTAAAAAAAAAAAAAAGAAAGAAAGAATAAGTTGGGAAACTTTCCAAAACATCAAGACATCCCACCAATGCTAGATTTGAACATGGAATCTGAGTAAAAAAAAGATGAATATATCTTTGTCCGCATTATACTTGTACAAGTGAGCTTCATAATTGATAAACAAGTAGTGAATATTTCATTAGTTTGAGGCCCATTATAAAAGTCTACTATAAGAAACTATCTTATCTAATTATGTGATTTATGTAAAATTTATGTATATATACATATACATATATATAATTTATATATATATTTGTAATTTATATAATTTATATAAAATATCAACTGATTAAAACTGGTTGGACATGTTTTTTTAAACAACAAATATATGAGGTTTCTCTTGGAGACTACTGTATAATTACTTTTATGACTTAATATTCACCCTTCAATTTGGGAATCTCAACAATCACTTAAAGGATTCTATCACATATAAGACACTGCAGAAAATATTACACATATGATGGAAATCTTTGTGTCCTGGTTTACAACTTGATTGGGAAGTTAATAAGAGATGAACAATGGGGCAAGTAAGCACAGGAGTGTTGGTACCATCCCCAGCTCACTGGGCCTGCTTCTATTCAACTTCTGCAATAATTGTTCAGAGGACTAACTCTTGCCAAAGGGAGTATTTGACCTTTTCACCACCAATCAGACAAGGCAATCTAACCTAGTCAAAACACCAAGGCACCTTAAGGGAGTGATAGGAATTGGCATGTGCCACACAGACCAAACCACTGCTACCATCTCCATCATCACCTTCTGTCAGACCCTGGTTGAGGCAGCCAAATAGTCTTGGGAAGAGTAGTATCCATGTGACAACTAATCTTGTCTAGAATACTTAGCCTTTCTATCCTCCCAGAAGCTAAACCCTTTCATATGTATTGTCTTCCATATTAGAAATGTGAGTTGTTAATGGACAAGAACTATTTTGCCTTCTTCTTAGTAGCAATCATTTGCTGAATATTCTGAACATAGAAAACACTTAGTAAAATCCTGGTTAATCCATGTATGTGGCATCTTGAAGTAAAAAAAGTTTTTATATTCTAGATAACAATATTTTGCAAAATGCAGAGATGAAAAACAAAGTCCTCAAAACCATTAACGCATTTCTATGCCATTCACCTGGGAACTTGGAGAGGTTTGGTTTCTATGGTTTATTCTAGAGGGCTTTGCTTAACTAAAGATGTTTTCTGCCTAGTTAAAAATACCTCAAGGGACAAATTATATGCTGTGCCTCTTGAAGACTATTGTATAATCACCTTTATAAGTTAAAATATCTATTTGATGATTTCTGTGCATAATTGGATAGCAAATTATATATAGCACAGATGAGAACTTATTGCATGTAATAATCTGAAAGCTCTGTTGTTATCCTCTTAACCAGACAAGATAGACAGAAACCCAGAAATATTGATCTGAAACAGAAAACAAGTATCAGTTCATACCTAATAAGAAGAGTATAAAATCCCAGAGACTGACAGTAGATGTGTTTGTTATTGTTCAGTTATGTCTTACTCTTGGAACCGTATATGAAGTTTTCTTGGGAACAATACTGGAGTAGTTTGTCATTTCCTTCTCTGGCTCCTTTTACAGATAAGGAAACTGAGGCAAATAGAGTTAAGTGACTTGGCCAGGGTCACACAGTTTCTAAGAGATTGAGGACAGATTTGAATCAAGACGAATCTTTCTGATTCCAAACCCAGGGCTCTATTCACTCTACCATCTAGCTGCCCAGTAGTTGTATTAGTCAGCAACTGATAAACATTTATTAAGGTTTACAGTGTATCAAGTACTATGTTAAGTGTGGGGGATACAAATGTGAAAAAGAAAGACAATCTTTGCTCTTAAGGAGCTTAAAATCTAATTGGGGAAGACAACACATAAAAGAAAGCTGAAAAGTGAGAGAGTCATGGTAGAAAATTCAAAGTTCAAAATGAGTGCAGTTCAAGGAACTGAGTTTTTTTCTTTGTCCACAAATATGAGACCAAATATAGGTGTGTACCCATACAGTCTTAAGACAAGTGCTCCATGAGTGTTATAGAGTCCTAGTGAAGAGGAATGAGAAAATGGCAAGGCCTGAGAAACCCTAAGCCTAGTCAGCCTCTGGAGTAGTACAAACAATGCTGGCCAATAGCAGTAATTTAATACTGATTCGTTGGTCTATAAGCTACAGAATTCCATGATGGGAACTACTCCATCCCTACCACTCTGCAATTGTACCTCTAAACCATAATATTAGCATATCAATCTAATCTTTGTTTCTCTTTCCCATAGTTATCTTCTTGATTCTGAGTCTTAGCTAGATTTCCCTAGAATTAGTCTGCTGTCAAGCAGCATAATAAATCTTGGTCCCTTAATTTGGAAACAGACTGAAGATACAAATTTTTTCCTCAAACCCACATCAACTGGTGGAGTGGGGGGAACTGTAGTCTTTATATATATATCTTTATTTGCAAGATATATGCATGGTAATTTTTCAGCATTGACAATTGCAAAATCTTTTGTTTCAACTTTTCCCCTCCTTCCTCCCATCCCCTCCCCCAGATGGCAGGTTGACCAATACATGTTAAATATGTTAAAGTGTAATTTAAGTACAATGTATGTATACATGTCCATAGTTATTTGCTGTACAAAAAGAATCAGACTTTGAAATAGTGTACAATTAACCTGTGAAGGAAATCAAAAATGCAGATGGACAAAAATAGAGGGATTGGGAATTCTATGAAGTGGTTCATAGTCATTTCTTTGAGTTCTTTTGCTGGGTGTAGCTGGTTCAATTCATTATTGCTCTATTGGAACTCATTTGGTTCATCTCATCGCTGAAGAGGGTTGCACCCCTCAGAATTGATCATCATATAGTATTGTTGTTGAGATATGTAACGATCTTATATGGTTCTGCTCATTTCACTCAGCATCAGGGGAACTGTGTAGTCTTGTTGGGGTATCTCTCTTCTCAACAACAGATTTAGCACCGGAAGCTAACTCTGAGGTTAACAATGAAGCTAACTCATTTTACTGACGAGGAAACTGAGACTCAGAGAGATTCAAGGTTACACAGGTATTAAGTGGTGAAGCCAGAATTCAAACCTAGGTTCTCTCATCCCAAACTTAGTGAATATTCTTTCCACTGACTCTGAACTTAACTCATACATCTGACTACCAAAAATATCCATACTTCACCTTGACTAAGACTGGCAGCGTGTAGAATATATTTCAAAAAGTATTACTAAATAAAAGTGGAATCAGGGACAGTTGGGTTATTTCTGTCTTAAATAGAGGAGAGTATTTCAGTACAAAACAGATCTTGAAGGTAAATAGGAGAGACAGACTATACTGTTCAGCCTGAAGAAATGGGGCCCACAGCTTATAGATTACCCAAGTGCTGTTGATGTAAATTGTGTCTCCTTTAATCTTTGGGGGGGTGTCTGATGTAAACTGTGTCCCCTTATACAAGATGACTCTGAACCCCAAATTTTTGCTAAATGCCCTTCTGGACTTAGCTCACTGATGAAGATATTTTCTTTTCAGTGTAAACCCATCTTTGCTAAATTCCTAATCAGGACCTTGTCCACTAAGAAAGCTGATTTCTTAGCTTACTATTTTCTGAGCGTAAATAAACCCATTCTTGCCACAACCCTTATACCTATATTTATTGGGGTTTGTGAATTCTTTTGCAAAATCTGCCACTGGCCAAAGAGGATCCCATTATTGTTAGGGGATCTCTTACCCTCATTTCTCGCACCTCAACACTGTAAACTAGACCTTTGCCTCCAAATATTGTGTAAATAAAACATTTGTCCTTTGAATTGTAGGGTATCCTTGAAGAAGGGACCCTGAAACTCTAAAACTCCTTGAAGGAGAAAATCTTCAACTCTGCCTCAGTAAGGGACCCTGCATGAGGGAAACAAGACAAACAGTTTCATTCTGTTATCTAGGTGGGGTTGGTTCAGACTTGAGCAAAAGAATTCCAACCCCATTGAATTCAAGAAACTCATTCAATTCAAATGCTAGTTCAAGCTGAAACCCAGTTTGTAGATGAGCCAACCTGGGCTGTCTCAGCCTCCACTAGGTCTAACCTGCTTGAGCTATCCCAGCCCCCATTAAGACCCAATATCATATCTTCCTTCAACGAAGGTCTTTTGCAGATGGACCTCGGTAGTTCACTCAGCTGCCAGGACTTTCTGTCCACTGAGAACTGCATCCTCAATGCAAAACTCCATTTTCCAACAGATCTGCCATTATAGAAGTCAGTCTCTTGGTAAACTGATTTCTAACAATAAATTTTGCAACTAATAATTTGGGAATGAGTGAATTCTTTCACTCCTAAAACCTGTGGCCGATTTAAAGGCGATTCTTAACAATTCTCTTATAGCCACTAACCTCTAGACCACCAGGGATCTAGACCACTCAAGCAGCATCATCTTTAGATGGATTTCACATTATTCAATTTAATTTTCTTAAACTCAACTGTTAACACACACTCTCTCCCTTTCCCTTTTTCCCTCTTTCTCCTTCCTCTCTCTCTCTTTTCCTCACTCTCTCCTTCTTTCCCTTTCCCTTTCTCTCTGTCTCTCTCTCTCTGTCTCTCTCTCTCTCTCTCTCTCTCTCTCTCTCTCACACACACACACACACACACACACACACACACACACTCCTCCCCACCCTATACCCTCTCTCCCTCTCCCTGTATATAGGATGTGCTAAGTGCTAGAGATTCAAAATTGAAGAATCACATCATTCCCTCCACATCTAGAAATTTATAATTTAATAATCAAATGAGCTAAAAGTCAAATCTATGGCTCTCATTACTATCTTAAAGCCAGTGGCAGAAAGTTAATGGAGATATTAAATGAGTTATTATTCTCTTATAAAAGCTGTGGTGTCATTGTTGACAAAAAACAATTCAGTATTTGAAAAAATATTTTTTGAGGGTGGGTGGGAGATTCTTCTACTTTATAGGATGTCTTATTGAAAGAATGCATTTGGAGTCAGGAAATCTGGATTCAAATCCATGATCTTACATTTACCAGATACACAGAGGTGAGACACAGCAATGGTGGGGATGGTGGTAGAGGGGTTCCTGTGGAGATGAGTCAGCAGTAGAGTTTCTAAAGGAATGAAACTGATGGGATGCAGCTTCTAGAAAAAACATAGCAATAATGCTGAGGCCCCTGGACCTTAAAGAGTGCTATTTGTGTGGAATTAGCTGAGTGAAGACACTCTCACAGGAATATATAGCTTTAAACTATACCTTAATTGTGACTTGAGACTTTATAATAACAAGTAGAGTTGTAGCTAAAAAAGTTGCAGGTGTTTTATCCCCTCCTGTTTCCCATTACCTCTTAATTAGTATTTAAATACCTCTTTTAAAGGCAATTTGTTATTTTATTTCTGGGATAGATTTCCTAGATTAGAATGTAAACCCAGACTCCCCCAAACAATGGGAGAAAAGGCCGGGACACTCAGACTTGGAAATTCTTGCAATTTTTGGCAAATTGACCTTTGCCATTTTCTGTGCTATGTCATGGTTTTTCAAAAAGCAGTAACTGTTGCTACCTTTTTCACATCAGAAGAGAAATTTTATGGCTTTTGGCCAAAAAACAGGACAGTACTCGTCCATGTCATTTTAATTTGTGTTTGTGTGTCTCTGCAGAATGTGTATGTGTTATGTTTGTTCTGTCAACTAGATTCTGTTACCTGGAAAGATTTAAAATGCAGCCAGCAAGAAAAAACTTCTACACTGTAATTAGAATACTGGGAAAGATTTCATAACATCCTTGATGCGCAACTTAAAAGGGAAAAAGCCCGACTTTTTCCTGTGGATCCCAGTTCTGGCCAAGCTAGAGGCTATAAAATTAGTTAGCTGATTAAAATTACAGAACTGTGAAAATAAAATCTTAGCAGATTTTCAAGGTTTTGAGAGCAATGATTAAGGAGTCTGGCAATTAGTCATTTTGAGATTACAAGAAAAACTCTTGAAACATTCTTCATAATTCCAGGAATTTATCAAGAAAGCCAAAAAAAAAAAAAAAAAAGAGGAAAAAAGAAAAAACAAATGGGGTAAATAGCAATTTTTTTTGCAACCCTTCCTTGACTCCTATCTTTCCCAGAGTCCCCTTCTGCTCCATTGGAAAGCACCCTAGAAAATATCAAGGGACCTTCTCCATAACCCTGATTACTCAGCTTGCTTTATTCCCTGGAGTCCTGAATGTCTCTCAGTTGTGGGGATTGCTTACAAGATCAATATAGCCCAGGTCCCTCTATTAATTAGCCCCTCTCATTTCAGATTAGATTAAGAGAATGCTAAAAACACTAAAGAAAAAACTCAATTCTGCCTCATCTGTAGAAACAGGGGAAGCAGCAACAGCCGTGGGGACCCCACAAAAGCTTGCCCAAACACTTCCCCAACCTAGCTTATGGGAGTGGGGATGGGTCAGGCCCCATGGTCAACATTCCCCGAGTCCTGGCACCTGAAACTACCATCAAAGAGAAATCCTGGCACCAGTCACCCCAGCCTTCAACAGGTTCTGTCCGGCAATTGCCTGGGAAGAATCTGGGTGCCTCTGGCACCTCCCAGCATGGCAGTGTGAGGTGAGAAAGTCAGTCAGCCTTTGCATTTGCTAAACCCACCATTCTGTTTCAGTTGCACATATGATTAGCTATGTAATTGATGGCAAATTATTTTATTTCTACCCAGTTTTCTGATTTGTAAAGAGAAATTGTTGGTTTTATATTAAAAAAAAAAAAAAAAAAAAAAAAAAAGAGTTCTCTCTGGGAGAAAGCAGGTTTCTCGGGGAGGTTTTCTGGAGGCAGCTTTAGTTTCAGTTACAAGTAAATAATCACCCAAAATCGCAGCCAGCTGATAAAAGTTCAGATCTTTTATTGTGTCCTTCAATATAGCCTGGTTAGTTTTCCTAGCGGCCTATCTTTCTGCTTGGTTCTAAGAGCTCTTGCAGCTTTGTCCTTTGCTCCTGCCTCTGCTTTCTTCAGCCTCCAGCCATGTTCTGAAGTAAGACCCTTCAAGCTCTCAGAGCTTCCTCTATATATATGATCTCCCAAAGGTTAACTCCTCCTTCTGGAGGCAGGGCTTAAGGGAGGTGTAAATTCAGATATCTCATACTAAATTGTGTGAACTCCAATGAATACTTAAATATTTCTTGCTTCTATGAGCTTTCTAAAGGTGTGAACACAAGCATCGTTTCTATCAGTTGTACTTAGTACCTTGTTTCAAGTTATGGCCCAAAATATCTCCTTCTAAGATCAAATCAATCATATTGAACCATGCTAAATTAGATAATTATTGTCTCTATCAACTCTAATTAATGGCTTAACAATTTGTAAAGATTCCAACCAGAAATAATAATGATTGTTGTTGTGAAGATCATATTGCAAAAGTGCTTAGTGTAAACAAATGCTATATGAATGTTAACTGCTTTATTGTATATAATTGCTTCATATTTGATAACTTTATATGGGTTTTTAAATGTGACCAACATACATTGCCAATAAACGATTTTGTGTGTGTATGTGTGTGTGTGTGTGTGTGTGTGTGTGTGTGTAAAGTAATCTGGAAGCAAATTCAACTAAATTAAACAAATTTAACTAAATTAAGGTCTCCCTAGGACTAGGAAGATAGTGCACAGAAGAAAGAGAGTCTCTCTTTCTTCACCCTTCCCTTTTTTTTTTTGACTGCAGCAGGGATATTTGGATAAAGGAGTGAGAGAGAGAGAAAGAAAATATACTCACTTCAGTGAAATTTGTCATTTGAGATCTAACAGTAGAAGCAGTTTTAAAGGAGCTCTAATCAAAGACCACTGAAAGGATATGTAAATTGTAATCTATTGCACTGACAGTGTTAACAGAAGATTTAAGAATTTGGGAACTTTAGGAAAACAGAAAAACAGTCCATTGCTACTTTAAAAACTGGAAACAAACAGCCTGCTTTTGAGTTATCAAGAGTCAGAGTTCCCAGGGCCCCATCAGTAAAAACTGGCCTTTAACCCTTTCCTGGCATACAAAAGAAAAATGGTTTGTATGAATTGGAAAATAACTAAATGGCAATTCAGTTTGTCTGGAACATTTAATTAGAATTTAGGGAATCTCATAAGCTAAAGATAAAATAAAAAATAAATAAAATTAGTATATCACTGATAGTTCTGTCTTTTCCTATAAATTTGTTTCCTTCCTGGATTTTTGCTATATCCTTTTAGAACTTAGTCCACTACAATTGGCATTACAATTATAATAAATTTTGCCCCTTGAATTTGAAATGGGTTCAAGCTTGAAAATTCTTTGAGATACCTCGTGATACCAGTCTGCAACCCCAACCCTTTGGGGTCTCCTTTTGAACCTCAACAAAACTAGCTTTTGTCTGAGTCTCTTCCCTAATTTTGGAGGGTCTAGGAGGAACCAGCTAATCAGAAGTTCAGGCTTCAGGAGCAGGAAGAACTGAGAAGTCAGTCCAGGGGTGGACTGAGCTTCCAGGATGAAGTGATTTCTGTGGCCTGATAAAGGAAGTCCTATGGAGATGAGTCAGCAGTGTAGCCCAGGGGGAAGGATTTTATGAATATTCTAAATACAAATTTTTTTTTCTTTTTGTTTTGGGCCTATGATTCTGTTGGCATAAAGTACTTCCAGTATAGATACTTCCTTTACTGATAGAGACAAGCAATTTATCTGTAAATTAAAGTCTTAACAAGGGCCCATAAAGTTATTTTTTAAAAATTTCATTTATCATCATTTTTGCTAATTTTAAGTTCTGAACTGCCTCTTTCCCTCCTTTCCCATCTAAACTTCCCATCATTTGGCATACATCAATAGATGGATGTGTGTGTGTGTGAAACCATACTATAGATGCTTCTTTTTATCAATTATTTCTCTGGAGAAGGATAGCATCTTTCTTCATAGGTCCTTTGTAGTTGATCTGAATATTTATAATGCCTAGAATAGCTTAGTCATTCAGTTATTCTTCAAACAATACTGCTGTTGCTGTATGCTGTTGCTTTTTCTTCCTTCTCCAAGAGGACCATGACATTCAGGGAGGTGAGGTTATGACATGTGAGTGAACTAGACTTAAGTGTAGAGAGCCGGAACTCTGGAGAAGTTGAAGGTATACTTGAAAGAAGTATACTTGAAATTAGGTGTTAATTCAGTGGAATTGATGAAATAATGGTTTTCTAGTTCAATCTAGTATGATATAATGATATAATCACCCTAGATTGGCTTATACTCTATTTTCCTTCTCTTCATTATTCTTTTTTGCACCGTCTTCTCTTTTACTCCTATTTCACATGAAAAAGTGACTCTTCTTGTCAAGGAAAATCCTTTATACGTGCACCCTTCATCTCAACCCTTCTTATCTTCTCCAGCAGTTTGCTGCTACTATCTTCTCCCAATTCTTTCTAATAATTATTCCCTCCCCTACCAATCAATTTATTTCCAGTTGACTATAAACAGTTTTTCTCATTCTTAAAAAGTCTTTCTTTGAGCTTTCCATTTTTGTTTGCTATTGTCTTACATTTGTCCTCTTCTTGGTTGGAACCAAGAAGCTATCTACACTATGAGTCTCTATTTCTCATTCACTTCTAAATTATCTGCAATCTGGCATCAATGATCTTTTAATTGTTAAATCCAATCTCCTTTAATTTCTCAGCAGTCTTTATCAATGGACATTTCCTCCTGGGCACATCCTCCTTACTAGGTTTTTATGGCACTGTCCTTTGTTGGATCTTCAACAAGATAATACTTGCTAAGCATGTGTTCCTGCAGGCTTTGTTCTAGGCCTTTTTTTCACATTGTAATATTACATCACTTGAGTATTTTTATCAGTTTCATATTTGATTGTTATATAGATTATATTGCTAAATTATGTAGATTATTATACAGATGATTTTTCAGATGTCAGATACAATACAGCAAATTGTATATTACAGACATCAAATCGTATATTACAGACATCTTAAAATATATACCAATTATTTAAGAACTATCTTACCCCTTTTCCACTCCCTACCTTGCCTTTCCGGAATTTCTCTATTATTTAGTCATTCAGGCTCACCACTTCACTGTCATCCTCTCTCTTTTAACTCCTATATTTAGTTGGAAATTCCTGTAATTTCTTCTTACTCAAGATTCTTTTATATGACCCTCTCTCTCCTTGGACAGTGTGGCCACCCTGATGCAGGACCTTACCATGTCAAGCTTGAACTATTGTAATAAGTAGTTGTTGAGCTCCCTGCCTCGTTTCAGCTCGTTCTAGTCCACCCTTTACTCATCAGTGAAATACCGGAAAAACTGAGCAAGATAGAGATTAGAGAGTATTTAGTAATTTATTAAATGGAGAGATATACTGGGATCAAATTGGATCCATGGTTTGGTCCCAGAGCTGAATGAGTCTCTAAGAATCCAGCAAACAATCAGAGTTCTCAATGGCATATATATACTTGTGGCTCAGAAGCAGAGAGTAGATTGAGGCAGGTGTGAGTCAGGGTACTGGGAGTGAGAACAGGATTCTGACAGGGTGGGGTGAGCCTCCCCCTTTGATAAGACAGTATCTGACATTCTAATAGCTTGGGATGGGGAGAGGCATTCTGATGTTCTATCAAATATTCTGATAAAGAAGGAGGGGAGGTTTTGCTGAATCTGAGAAGCCGAGAAACCAAGGCAGGACTGAGTCAGGATAATTAGGGAAACTGAGTCAGGACAATAAAAGAGAACTGTGGCATAACACAAGTAATCTTCCTAAATGATAGTTCTGATCATGTCATCCTTCAACCCATTCAATAAACTTCACTGACTCCTTATTTTCCAAGATCAAATATAAAATGCCATTTGGCTTTTAAAGCTTTCCAAAACTTGACCTGGGCAGCTAGGTATTACAGTGGATAGAATGCTGGGCCTAGAGTGAGGAAGATTCATCCTTCTGAGTTCAAATACTCCTAAGACACTTACAAGTATGTAAGTCACTTGTTTGTGTCAGTTTCCTTATCTCTAAAGTGATCTGGAGAAAGAAAACGACAAACGACTTCAGTATCTTTGCCAAGAAAACCCCAAATGGGGAGATGAAGTCAGAAACCAACTGAATAAAAACTGACTTCTTGCTAGCTTTCCAGTCTTCTCACATTAAGATGTCTTATCAGTTAAGCCTAATCACTCAATAACTTTGGGACAGAAGCCAAAGCTGAGCAGACCCATACTAAGCTAGGAGTGGATTGGTAACCCAAACGATGACACTGGCCTCTTACCCACCCATTTCCCAGTTTAACTGGGCATCACCCAGTCTTACAATTGTTGCTCTTTCTCATTCATCTCCACGTCCAAGATTCCTTGAGGTCTCAGCTAAAGTTCTACCAAATACATGAAGTCATCTCCCATCTGCTTTCCTTTAGAGCCTCACCTCCTTGATTATCGTCTACCTATCTACCAAAATTGTTTATAGGTGTTCCTGGGGGGGTCTCCTCCCTCGGGCAGAGAAGCTTTTGTTTGCCATTTTTTGGGTTATCCTAGAGCTCCGGGAGAGAAAAAGGCTCAGTATGGCCTTATGCAAAACTGACAGACCCATCGATCTTTAGTTATGCAATCTCCTGCTGCCAGCACACTTCCTTCCAAATTATTGATAATCAGTATAGATTTTGCTTTGAGTTCAGTATTTAGTCTCTCAGGATTCGGGGGCACGAGGTAGGAATCGCTAACAAACACCTTTCTACATTAGGTGCTTCCGGGCCCCGTCCTCTTCTGACTCAGCACAGCCTACGGCGCTTCCGCGTGACCAGGGAGTAGCTGAATTAGCCTGGAACAGTCATGTTCTTGAACCACCGCGGGAGCCCGGGGCGTGGACTTCTAGAAGTTGCCTGGACGCTCGGGAAAAGAGCAGCAGCAGCAGCAGCAAGAAGACAGTACGTTTTGATTGGTCAGTTGCCTGATGACGTATTAGAACACGCTGAACCGTGACTTGGCAATAGTTTTTCCCAGGTGAATTTAGGGGAGCGTTTAAAGAACCGGGACTGGGTGCTGAGAGTTGGAGTCGCTTGTGGCGGAATCGGCGCTCTTCAGGTGAGTGGATCTTTCTCTCCGGCGTTCCGGCGATTCTTCAAAATCGCGTGTGTCATTTCCCTGCACGTCTAGCTTTCCCCTCCCGCACCCTCATTGGAAGCGAAACTTCCTTTGGAAGGAAGAAAAGGGGAAAGGAGGGGAGGGCTCTGAGCCGAGCAAAGCGCCTCTGGTTAGAGGTGGCCTGGGGCTGCGCTGCTTTTACTACTGCTGCCACCGCCGTCACGGTTAATTCCCTTTTTAGAGGTATTCCTGGGTGTCCCCCACATTCGGCAGCACGCCGGGTCCGCCGCCGTCCTGTTTATGGGGTAATCTTAGACCAGAGACTTAGGCTCTCTGAATATTTTTTTGTTAAGCGCAGATGGTGGTGTCCGCCGTCTCACTTGGCGGGCCGGTAAGGATCTGTTGAGAACTCCACGAACGCCGTACCAAAGCTTGACTGTTTCAGGTGTTCCTGTTAACTGGCCGCCTGATGGTTAATTCTCAGTGCGCGGTCAGGACTGTCACAATCTTTGTAATAGTCAAGTTTGGGGGCCATATCTTAGCAGGCAAAAGTCTGGCTCTCCATGTCATTGAAGGAAAAAATGTGGGGAAGTTTGTGGTTCTGATTTGACTTAACCTATGTAACATAGCTAGCATTTAACAGCATTTTCAGGTTTTCGGAGCACTATTTAATCACCCTCACAATAGCTCTGGGACGTGAATGTTTTTATATCCATTTGTACCGATGAAGAAACTGAGGCACATTGAAATTAGGTAGCTGATCTGCCCTTGTTCACACAAGTACTAGGGCTTGCCCAGAAGCTAGATTTACTCGTTTCCTCCCACCAAATCCCAGAGCACCACCTAACTTTATATATGTATGTATAGATACAGGTTTAAAGGCATGCTTATCTCCATTCTTTCTGTGCAACTTAATCCTGTTGTTGACTCTTCGAGCCATTAATACTGAAAATCTTGAAGTTTGGGAATTGAAATGTTAAGGAATCTAATGATTCCACCTAATGCTGTTTACTGTTCTGGGTCATTAACAAGTTAGTATGGTCACCCTAAAAAAAAATTTGGGGAGGGGGGGAGCATTTCCCACTGCTTTGACTAAGAATAGATCATCTATCTCAATTATGAGGAAACGAGAAGATTGATTGAATTTGTAAATCTTTATCCCAGTGGTGAGGTCACTGTTTTTCATCTTTCTCCTACAGGTCTTCTGCCAGCTAGTTTGTAACTGGTTTTTGTGTCATTGGCACCTTTTTCTTTACACAATGGAATTTCCAGACTTGGGAAAGCATTGTTCTGAAAAATCTTGCAAGCAGCTGGGTAAGCTGTTAATGAAATATTAATTAAAAATTACTGTTTTGGGTGGTTTTTTTCCTTTCTTTATACATGGGTAATTTTACAGTATTACAATTGTCAAACCTTTTGTTCCAATTTTTCCCCTCCTTCCCCCCATCCCCTCTCCTCATGGCAGGTTGACCAATACATTTTAAGTATGTTAGAGTGTCAAGCATACAATATAAGCATACATGTCCTAAGTTATTTTGCTGTACAAAAAGAATCGGGAGTTTGAAATAGTGTACTATTAGTTGTGAAGGAAATCAAAAATGCAGGTGAACAAAAATATAGGTATTGGCAATTCTACATAGTAGTTCATAGTCATCTCCCAGAGTTCTTTAGCTGGGTGTAGCTGGTTCAATTCATTACTGCTCTATTGGAGCTGATTTGGTTCATCTCATTGTTGAAGAGGGCCACATCCATCAGAATTGATCATCATATAGTATTGCTGTTGAAGTATATAATGATCTCCTGGTTCTGCTCATTTCACTCAGCATCAGTTCGGGTAAGTCTCTCCAGGCTTCTCTGAAATCCTTCTGCTGGTCATTTCTTACAGAACAATAATATTCCATAATATTCATATATTGAGTGCTTTCTTATGAGAAATTGTATAGATTAATGAATGTTTTGCACATTTCATATAAAAAACACTTGACAAGTTGGTATTAGGCTAGTTAATCACAAATTTGTTTTTAAGCCACATTTTTGGTAAAAGATAGTATCTTAAGGAACTGTACCTACAAATTTTCAAGAGTAGTATAAAAGACTGACTTATATTTTGAGTTGAACCCTAATATTCTTATAAATATATTTGGATACTCTAATAGTTAATGACAAACTATTAAAGTCCAAAATGTTGTGCAGGTAAAAGTACTGTTGTATGTCTTTAGTTCAAACAATATTTTCATGTCTTCTTTAGATTATCTTCCATTAAACTGTGCCGCATGTAACAAAGTCTTCTGTAAAGCTCATGTTCAATTGGAGCAGCATAAATGCAGTGCTTCATATAAAAAGGTAATTAATCCATACTTGTCTGTTTTTAGAAATTCCAAGTGTATAAACATTTGAACTGGTTTTTGACACAGAATAAAAATAGTGATTTAACTTTCAAATTATGTGGTGAAAAGTAAGTCAGAAATGAAGGTTTAAAAATCACGAGAGAAGTTTATCCTGAGTCCATTTCACTTCTAAAATTCTGAATTTTACAGGAGATCTTAAAACAATTTTTTGCTATATTTTATAACAAGAAATGACTACAGTATACTTGGACTTTGGTACTACTTAGGTACTACTGTGCCATGCTTTAAAAAGTTAACAATTGCAAGTTGCTCTAGTTTAAACTTCCAGTTTTAAAATGATCTTTTGAAGCCAAATTCATCAATACAAATGTATATTAGCCCTAAGGACTGTTGAGCAATTTGAAATTTTATTGAAATATTTGCCATCCTAGGCCAGTAATTGGTCCCTCTTTTAATTTTCAATAAGTTTATTGTCAATCTAAAAATCTTCATAGAAAATTACACATTTACTGACACAATTGGGGTTAAGTGACTTGTGGATAGCTAGGATGGCTTGAGTGTCTGGGGCCAAATTTGAACTCTTGTCTTCCTGACTTCAGGGTTGGTACTCTTATCTACTGCTCCATCTAGGTTACCCTAGCCTCTCTTTTTAAAGATTTTTTTTTTTTTAAGTTTTTTATTCAAATACATGCAAAAATAGTTTTCAGCGTTCACCTTTGCAAAACCTCATGTTCCAAATTTTCTCCTTCCCTCTCCTCCTGCCATAGATGGCAAGCAATCCAATATAGGTTAAACATATCCAGTTTTTTAAAACCAGATATTTGTCATATGGTGCCATATTGTCACCATATTTGTCATGGTGCACAAGAAAAATCACATCAAAAGGTGAAAGAAAAGTTGAGAAAAATCCTAAGCAAACAACAAAAAGTGAAAATACTAAGCTTTAATCGCCATTAATCTCTGTAGTTCTCTCTGAATGCCTAAGGCTCTTTTCATTACAAGTCTATTAAAGTCTATTAAAATTGCCTTGAATCGCCTCATTGTTGAAAAGGGTCAAGTTCATCACCATGGATCATCTTGTTGCTGTGTACAATGTTCTCTTGGTTCTACTCACTTCATATCAGTTCATATAAGTCTTCCCAGGCTTTTCTGAAATCAGCCAGCTCATCATTTCTTACAGAAAAGTAGTACATTCATATACTATAACTTATTCAGCCAATCTCCAATTAATAAACATCCACTCAGTTTCCAGGCTGCTACATTTTTGCACATGTGGATCTCTTTTCCTTTTTTATGATCTCTTTGGGATACAAACTCAGTAGAGACACTGCTTGATCAAAAAGTTTGCAGTCTTATAGCCCTTTGGTTATAGTTCCAAAGTGCTCTTCAGAATGGTTGGGTCACAACTCCACCAAAAATGCATCTATGTTTAAGTTTTCCCAAATCTCCTCCAACATTCATCATTATCTTTTCCTCTCTTAGCCAATGAGGGGTGTGAAGTGGTACTTCAGAATCGTTTTTTAATTTGCGTTTTAAACAACAGTGATTTAGAGGATTTTTTCCTGACTAGAAATGACTTTAATTTCATTGTCTGAAAAATGTTCATATCCTTTGACCATTTTTCAAATGGAGAATGCTTGTGTTCTTTATATGTTTTAGAAAAGAGGCCACTGCATATAAACATTTTTTCCCCTAGCTTTCTACTTCCCATCTACTCTTGGTTGCATTGGTTTTGTTCATACAAAACCTTTTTTTATTTAATCAAAATTATTCATTTTGCATTTCATAATGTTCCCTAGTTATTTTTTGATTGGCCCTGTAAGCATTTCGAAGTAATTCAAATTCAGTTTTCATTAATTACCTTATACATTAGTTACATGCAAATTTAATGTAGTTGCATACCAACTGGAAACAGAATCTGGACAAGTTCACATTTCTATCCTTTGTCAAGCTATATTATCTTTAGAACTTGAGGATTATCAATCTTACATTAGCTGTTTTTTAGGATGTTCGGGTCCCAGTATGTCCACTTTGTCATGTCCCTGTTCCAGTAGGACGGGGAGAAACCGCAGATGTTGTGGTTGGACAACATATGGATAAAGACTGTAAATATAACCCAGCTGGGGAGAAAAAGGTAAGTGAAATCAATGGTTTGATAATTTAGCTGGGAAAAAATATTCAACATTATATTACCTCAATTTTATCCTTAGATTTTCTTTTGCACTCATCTTTTACCATTGCAGATAACTTAAAGCTAGGAATGAATAGTCATACTAATTTTGGGGGTTTTGACAGTATTTAATGACCCTAAAATCACTGTTTTATCTTAGTTTCCAATTTGGGTACTTAATTGTAGAATTTAATTATCTCATTCCTGTTATAGTAGAATATTATATGTGTAGTTTTAAGTAGATGTCTTGTTGCTTGTTAGACCTCCTAATTTAGTCTTATTATTAATAAGTGACTCAATTTTCATTTTTTTGGTTTTTAGATTTTCGTACACCGGTGCTCAAAGGAGGGGTGCAAGAAGAAAGAAATGTTTGAGCTGCTTTGTGACCAGTGTAATGACAATTTTTGTATTAAGCACAGGCATCCTTTGGATCATAACTGCAAACATATTGACCATCCCATCTCCAGAGGAGGGTAAAAATCTGGTTTCAGTTATTCCAGGATTAAAAAAGGGGGGGGTGGGGCTACTAACAAATATCAAAATATTTATTGACCTGAGATACACTTAAGCATCAAGTGACTGATTATTGATAGTATAGAACCAGTAATACTAAAATCACTCTATTAGTTTGACAGTAGTGGCTATAGTGATTTGGAGATCAATAATGTACCTGACATAGCGGGTGGATAGAGAAATTGGCCTACGAAGATCTGGATTCAGATTTGCCTCTTTAACTTAGTAGCTATATGAACCTGGGCAACTACAGAAGCTTTCTGTGATGGCTTTACTATGGTTATATACAAATCATGGTTTGTATTTATAGTTATATACAAAGGCAGATTATCAAGACAATTGACAAGTTCTAATTTTTGTCTTGTTGAAACAAATAGTCTTTCCTCTTTTAAAGTTCTAGATTGTCTACTTCTCATTAGAATCTCATTTTGTTAGATCTGTGGTCCAATAATAAAGTCCACTGGTGTTTTCCCAGCTTCCTAAGACTAAATAGTTGCAGAATAGTTAAGGGAATTTTTTCACTGGAAGTTTTTTTGCACCCAAGAAAATTACAGGTAGAGATTAGCATTCTTGGACAGTGAACAATTGGATTCAAAAATAGCACTCAATCTTTTTTGGCTAGAAGAAAAAATATTTAATAAGCATGGACATACTATGTGCTAGGGATTTAAACACAAAAGTCCTTGCTCTTGGCATACATTTTAAGAGTGAGACAACCTCTGTATTTACAAATTTATTTACAAAACATTTACAAAATTTATCCCCCCCAAAATATTTACAAAGTAAATCATAGCTGACTGGGTCATGCCATTTACCCTTTGAAAGTGATCTTTAGCTGAATCTTTAAGAGGTGAGAAAGGTATGCACAAATAGTGCAGAATATGGGAGTTTGGCTTGCCTCCAGTTTGCAGGAAAGATGGCAAAGAACTTTAAATGCTAAATTAGGGGGGAGAGGAGGCATATTTGATCCTAGAAATACTAGGGAACCACTAAAGTTGAATGTAGGGTGACATGATCAGGTTTTTATGAAAATTTTTGTGGCTCTGGAAGATGGATTGAAATTGGAAGACAAGCTTAGGCCAGTGGTAAAAGAACCTGAGCTAATCTGATGGCATGTGAGGGAAGAGAAAGAGGGTTTGTGTGGCCACCCATTCCTTATTTTACAGGTGGTGAAATTTCCCATAAGGTGAGTGGAAATTATGTTTTGTTTGCCTAGGACTGGGAGATGTAGAGAGCTTTAAACAACCAATTCATCTCCCATGTCTTTAATTTTCTTGTGCTGTAAATATTCCTTATACTTAAAAGTTCAGTGTTAGATGCTGTAGCTAGATAGATAATTGAATAAGCTTTATTAGGTTCACAAGTGAATAGGTTTCATGAATGTTAATCTAACCTTTCCTTATAGGTGTGCAGCTATAATGAGAGCTTCTGAATCATCTGGAGCTTCAAACAAATTATCTTCCAGTTGGCTAGCTCAGCGATTAAGGTATTAGTTATATTTAAAATTATACGTTATCTTGGAGTTAATATTCTGAACAAAAAAAAAACAAAAACCTGGTGGTTTGGCCGTGTTATTGAGAAAATCTTAACACATTTTTAATGTAATTAATAGTATACATCTTAAATTACATGCCCCAGTTGAATATAACTTAAAGAATTGTCTAGCTTCATTCTTGTAATAGATAGTTAACCTTTCAGTTCTTTTGAACTCCATTATAAATGCTGTTCTAATCTCTAATACAGCACAAGACTTAATTGAGCAGTGTTAAGTTTTTAAGTATAAATTGTGGATGTGTTTCTTACATGGCCTTTATGTATACTTTATGTGACAACCTTTCCACTTCTAGTTCAGATACTAGTTACAGAAAAATACGTAAAAAGGAAATTTCTTAATTTCTTCCTGTTCTTTTTTTCAGAGGGAAACAAAAGAGTTGATGATCATTTGACATTCCCAGTCTTTATCACCTGGCAAGGAACGATTCTGTGCATTTTTATATAATTTAAAGTAATGTGGGCTTTCCCACAAAATCTAAGTTATTTCCTTTTAACTTTTATCTGAAAACATTTTCTTAATGTTTCTCAGGGATAACTGAAACTTTTAATTAAAATTTTGTTTTAAATTAAGTCATGCAATCAACTGCATCAGTTCTCCTTAGAAACAGAAGTGCCTTTAAATTGTAACTTGGTACATTTAAACATTTTAATTGTAACTAATTCATAACTTATTCTCATTTTGATTATAACTTAAATTTAAAATTAAAATTTTAAATGCCATAAATAGCTAATTGTTTCTGGTGCCTTTGTCTTATAATTTGCTCTTCAGCTAAAGTACTAAGAACTCTTTGTACACAAGTATTTGAATAAACTGGCGGGTTCCTATTAATTCATTCATTAACACATGGAGAAAACATCTTTCTGCTTTTGTTTTTCTAGAATTTGATTTAGAAATGCTTAAATATGAAGTCATTCCTTAAATATTTCCCCAAAATATTTAAGGTGTTGGTATATGTGTGGATGGGCATGGGTCTTTCAAGTAGTGAAAAATTTTTTTCTGAAGAGCCTATAAGAATATAAAAGTAATAGTAAATAATACAGAAAGGGGCAAAAAAACTTTAACAAGATGTTTGTTATACCTGTCTTTGTGGAAGACTTTATAGAACTTCCTCTTTGTGAAACTAAGATATTTAGGGCCTTTACTAGTCAATATGGATGAATTTTATGAACTTGAGGGTAATTCTATAATACAAGGATATTGGTGACTATGATCTGGTCCAATACCAAAATGTTTGTTTTGTTAAATAGACAGTGAAATCTCATGTCAATTTTTATTGCAAGTATTCTACAGGTAGATAATTCATTAAGCCATAAAAGTTTACTTTACAGAGCTCTGCAAATTGATTTATTTGGAGCTATGGAATGGTTTCAAAAATCCACTAAAGCCTGTAAATGAAATCATTATTTTCTACTGAATGTATGTTCACTTATTCTGAGATGTAATCTTTACCACAAGTGGAGAACATCACTTTCTGATTGTTCAGTTCACAACCATGCTACTGATACTGTACAGTTGCCTTTTTTAGTTTTTTCTTCTGGAGTTGTTCAACTTGCAGCTTTGTATTTGTTCTAGTGTAACTTATGTCTTGACCAAGCTTCCCCTCCATCCATCTCCAATCAGGCTATTTAATGTACAATTTTCAGTCTATATTTATAGTGCATATGAGTGAAGGTAACTATACTTTGAATTTAAAGAACCATATTTTGGTATGAGTAATGATGATGTCATATAAGGAATGCGTTTTTCTTTTTCCCCAATGAACCACTAGTAAAATTAGATGATGTACTTATAGAAAAATTTCCTATGAATCAGGAATGTTTGAAAGGTTTAACTTCCACTAAAAGGATGTGTATGAGTCTAATATTAATTATTACTGGAAAAATCAGATAACATGTGTTTGGATTTTGGTCTGTCTAGACCCTAAAACATAAGTTGTTACTATTATTCTTTGAATGTTGATCCCATGAGTTTTGTTTTTTTTAACTCCTGCTGAATACAATGCATTTACAGATGTGAAACCAATATTGTCCACAAGATGTCAGGTTTTGATCCATAAGAATCCTTTGAGAAATGTTCATAAATAATATTTTATTTAATTATACAACTATGTTCCCAAATAGCATAAAACTTGGGCAAAATTATTAGGTCACATAATTTTTAAAAATGCTGGACTAAGATTTGGATGCAGTCTAGCAGGCTTAAGAAAATGTGGAAGGAGACAGTGATGGTTTGGGACCACTTATGAAGCTTTAGTGTTTCTAGTTTGTATTTGGAATGTGTCCCATCTTTAAAAATGTCACCTCCTTAGAACATGCAAGGTCAGTGAGGTGCAGGTAAGCCATTTTCCTTTTAAAATTAGTGCTGCCCTTTCCTTTAAATATCCTTAATTGGATTAAAAAAAAGTATTACTTTTTGAGGCCAGTACACAAAACAATATTTGAGAAACAGTGGTAATTCCTTAAAACCTTTCCCCAAATTATGTTGAAGTAATAAGACTAGATCAGAAGTTCTGAAACTTTGGTCTTACGACTCTAAAAAAATTACTGACTATTGTCTCTAAGAGCTTTTGTTTGTGATGTTCATTAATATTTAGCATTTTAGAAATTAAAGCATCTTGGTATTATGAAAATAATTTTGACTTCATGGACTACCCAAGAAAAGGTTTCGTGGAATCCCAAGTGTCCCAAATCTATTTAGACTTTGAGAACCATTAGATTAGATGATTCCTAAGGCTAATTCAAAATATCTATTATGAATCATAATTGCTTTTGAAGAGTTTTGAACTGTTTCTATCAAAAATTACAAAATTTTAATGGCCTGAGAAATAATCACTGGAAGGTTCATACTCATGATCTTAAATTAAGAATCTAATTAGGCTGGTTTGCATGTTTGGAAAGCAGGAGAATTTATAGCTCTCAATGAACAAGTCAATATATAATTTTAGAATTAGTAGTGATGCTTGACTGTGAGTTTGACTTAACACTAGGTTTGACATCTAAATCTAAAATTAAATTTAATTGAGTAGGTACTATTTGCTTAACATGACAGTAAGCAAAGACAAGATAAGGCTTATTCATACAATAATTGCCCATTTTATCTCTTGATTTGGTGAATGAGACACTGTCACATCCCAAATTTAATGAAAGACAATTCAAAAGTAAGCCATAATACCAAAGAAAATATAGGGCATAAAACAATTTTGATTATGTAAAATTTCAAAAGTTCTTGCACAAATATAACATGCAACCAAAATTAAGAGGAAAGCAGAAAACAAATTTTCACAAGTTTATCTCTTGTATCTTTCACAAGTATCTTCTCAAATAGAGAAGTGAGTCAAGTTTGATAAATGCTTAAAATAAAGTAGCTTTGGTTTCTTTGTCTGAAAAATGCCACTTTATATATAGTTTTAAAAAATGTCCAAATTGCTATTGATGCAAATTAAAATCTGAGGTACCACCTCACCCATCCAATTGGGAAATTGATGAATGTTAGAAGGGATATGGGAAAACTGGGACACGAATGCATTGTTGGTAATGCTGTGAACTGATCCAACCGTTATGGAAAGCAAACTATGCCCAAAGGGTTATATTGAAACAAAGGGGGTAAAATTTGTATTTGTACAAAATTATAGCAGCTCTTTATGTGGTGGCTAAGATTTGGAAATCTCCATAAATTAGGCAATGACTAAACCAAGTGATGGAATATTATTGAGTTGTAACAAATGACAAGCTGAATGATTTCAGAAAAAAGACTTACATGAAGTGATCTAAAGTGAAATGAGCGTTATCAGAAGAGCTTCCTAAAAAAGGTAGTGATTCAGTGGGTATGCTAGCCTCAGCTACAAAATTGTGTGTGGAGGGGTAACTGCCACTTTATTAGACAAGTCACAGGAAGGCTATTGGACTGAGGATCTGCTGATAAGCACTGAAAAAGGGAGAATACATTTTGGAAGTTATCCAAGTTGGAAGTGATTTGGTTTGGTTCAGGGAGGACACAGCTTGCTCTAACCTGATCAGAGAGCATTACCATGACCAAAATCTGAATCCAATATAAATCGGGGCTTGGTGATTTACTGTTTATGTGGGCATAATTATTAAGATTAAGCAGATTAAACATAAAAGTGTATATACATACATTAACCTTGCCTGCCGCCTACCTCCAAGGCAGTTTGGAAACATTTTACCAGCACACCTTTGTATGAATATATTGCTTGAGTCATGGGGAGGCAAAAGGCTCGGGAAATAAGTATCATTACCAGACTTGGGCTGCTGCGCGATAATAATGATAATGATTGCTGATTATATTAATAAGTTGGACAAATTAATGCCACAATTGTAATGATATTTAATAATATTTAATATTGATAGCATTTGTTAGTACTATTTATATATTATAATTAATATTAATATAATAAATATAATTATATTATGTAAATAAATATATATTATATATAATATTAATAATTATATATAATTATATATTATAAATATATATGACATATTATGCATAATAATTATATAATTATATGTTAATATATATTTATATTTATATATTATATATAATATATGAAAATGCATAATAATATTTATATATAAATAAATATAAATACATGAATCTATTTATAAATAAATATAATTATAATAATAATTTATAAATATAATATATTTAGTAATAAATATTAGTAAACAGAGCATCGAGGTGGCAAAGTTGAATGCCAGTTCCGGAGTAAGGAAAACTATTCTTCCGAGTTCAAATCTGGTCTCTCACTAGCTGTTCATATCTACTCTAAGACACTCTTAGTCGTCTCAGTTTCCTTATCTGTAAGATGAGCAGAAGGATGTGGTAAACTACTTTTCAGCATTTTTGCAAGAAAACCCCAAATGGGACCGAGTCGGACACGACTGAACAAACATCATGTTAATAGGGTTATAATATGAGTGATAAATAACAGTGAGCCGGCACTTCTCTTACGACTTAATGTTTGCCACGTGCTGCTCGCATCCATCCTCGCTCTCGAGCCTCCGGGGCCTCCCAGAGACAGCCCGCGGGCCCCTGGACGCTGCCTTCCCCTGCGGCGTGCTCGGACCCGAAGCTGGCCCTCTCCTTTTCCGGGCCTTCGCCCCTCAGGCCGCTGCGCAGGTTATGAGTCGGGTCGGGGAACACAGGGGCCCGCCGGCCTCACCCACCCAAAGGACTTGGGCCCCAGGGAACAGCTTTTTCTTGTGCTTATTGTTCGGACGGGGCCGACTGAGGCAGGGAAGGCGAGCTGCGGCGTCTCAGTCTGGGACGACAGAAAGCAAAAAGCAAACACAAAAACAACTCGGCCTTCCTACCTGCCTGAGGAGTGCTGACGCGATCCCGAGAGGATTCAACCGACTACTTGGGAACTGGTCCACAGTAGCGACCGGCGGCACTAGCAACCGACGGTTCTCTTAGCAACCGTCGGCGCCTAGAGATGACGACTATCCCTCAGCGCCGCTAGGCAAGGAAGAGGGAGGGGAAAGGGGTGGGGTTAAGTGGCTTCATCTTGGGTCCCCTATTTGCTATTGGATGTAGAGTTAACAGTCTTAAGCCTACTCCAATGGGAATACGGCAAGTTCCAGGGGCGGGATCAGGGGGTGGGGCCAGCGGTTCCCTGTGGAGGAATCTCTCCAGTTCAGAGGTTGCGAGTTCCTGAGAGCGAGCGTTCCACGTGCAGGTGAGGTGACAGGCGGCGGTACTGGAGCGTTGGCCGCCGGGGTCTGGCCCATTTCCTCGGCCGGGGCTCGGGACGGCGGCAGGGGCGCGCCTCCGACGCGAGGGCCCGGGAATCGCTAGCCTGGGTGTTGGAGGGGTGCTTGCGAAGTGTGGCGTGGAGGGGACGGGGCAGAGCCTCGGGCTGTGCCCGGCCACCGGGGCCTGCGGTCTGTGCCTTTACAACACCCTTCAGCGTGAGGCATCATCAGGCGCGTGCTGTGTGCAGACCCCAGCTTCCCCATCGGTAAACAGCGTAGGGACTGCCAATCCCCGGAAAAATAGTCGGCAAAAGCCCGGATCCGGGTTCCTTTTTGCTTGGATCGTTTGCTGCTTGAACTTGCTAGCGACGATTCTCTGAGTCTCGCGCGTCTGTTGCGTGCCGGGCACTCTAAGGCGGATGACTCGTCTCCGTTATTTCGTTTAATTATCAGATTATCCTGAAGAAGTAAGTGTTGCAGGGGCAGGCAGCCAGGCGCCCCAAATTCGGGCAGCCTTTCCTGCTAGTGCCCTCCTTCCCAAATTAGCTTCAATTTACTTGGAGTTTACACACATGCTATGTATGTACACATATGTGAGTATTTATATTCATGCTGTGTTTATTTCTGTATGGGCTTGTTTCCCCCCCTTTAAAAGGTATGCTTCTTTCATATTTTTTTTTGGGGGTTTTGTATCCCTGGTGACTAGCACAGTACCTGAAACATGATGGACGCTTAATATATACTTGTTGTCTGGTTGATATTATATCCATTTTACACCTCAAATATACTATGATGGTGATATGTATTATATAAGGATTATGTATAATTATATTCTTATGTTTTTGTCCTATTATGTGATAGTCATTGTACTATTGTGCTTTATACATTCTCTTGCTCTCATTCCATTCCTCCCTCCCCCTCTCTCTTTTCTCTCTTCTCTTTCTTTCTTTTTCTGTCTCTGTTCTTCATATAGATTTTTATATATTTTTTATTTTTTATATATTTATATATATTATATATTTTTTAAAATATATTTTTATATATTTATATATATATTAAATATATTTTTATATATTTATATATATTATATATTTTTTAAAATATATTTTTATATATTTTTATTTTTTAATATATTTTTTTCATATAGATTTTTATATATAGTTCAAGTATAGTATGGTACTATATAGATATATGTCTATGAAAGAGAAAGATGGTACGATAGATAGTACAGTGTGCCTGATACATAATGATACTTATTGAATGATTGACATAATACCCTTTTTACACTTAAAATAGATAGCAAACTACCTGGCACCTGTTGCTCATTTATACCTGACTTTTTTTTGAGTTTTTTTTGGTAAAGATACTAGAATGGTTTGCCATTTCCTTCTCCAATTAATTTTACAGATGAGGAAACTGAGGCAAATAGGGTTAAGTGACTTGCCCAGGATCACACAGCTAGTAAATATCTGAGGCAGAATTTGAACTCAAGAAGAAATCTTCCTGATGCTAACCTTGGCACTCTCCCCACTTCACCACACAATAGACTCAATACATACTTGTTGACTGGTACAATTTTTTTTTTTTTTACACTTGTTACATTTGGAAACAGCTTTGAGAGCTTAAGAAACTCTGGATATCTCCTTGGTATTTCTGTGGGTTTGAATTGAGGATATGAGAAGTAATGTTTTTCTTTTTAGGAAGAAAGAGGAAGAAATATATAGAAATGGATGAACTTCTCAACATAGTTGGTGACAGTTTCTGGCAGGAAAAATGCAGTGATATTTATGTATGTGTTTGTGTTTATATTTAGAATTGGGAGGAGAGGAATGTTTTAACTTTCTAGACCCTGTGGGTCTGAAACATGCTCAGAACTGTGGAAGAGAAGGCAACAGGAGAATAAGGCAAATTTCATCATAGTAGTGTTGCACCAACTCTTCAGAATGGCTTTATTCACTCTGGAGAACTTATCCTTTGCCTTTAGCTCTTTCCTCCTTCCATCCTCTACCTCCCTCTGCTCTCCATCTCTCCATACTTTTCCTACTTCTCTCCTCCAGAACCTTGACTCAAAGACTCAAAAGCTATGTTTTTCTGGCAGCACTCCTTCCTTACACCATTCGCTTCAGTTTTAGAATTCCCATTGCCTTAGGAACCTGAAAGAAATGTACTTACTGGTATCATGATGTTATCATAATGTGGGAATTGTATGATGATCCTGGTAAGTTTTTAAGAGTCCTCCTTTTTTCATTTGGAGTGCCTTAGTATGGAAGGAGGCAGCCCCAGGGAAAGAAAACTGGAAATTCTCTTCATATATGTAGTATGGATTATAAAACCCTTTTGATCTTTGGACCAGCTTGGGGTCACAAACTCTAGAGATCTCACTGTAGTCTACCTATTCCCATAATTACTGGATTAAAAAAAAAAAAAGCACCAATAATAAGGAAGCAAAGGACACAGTAGGTATGTAGAGCTCTTACGAACTGGAATTGGGAAAATCTGGGTTCATATTCTATCTCAAATATTTACTTACTTTATTAACTTGGCCAAGTCAATTTTTATGGTCCTCAGCTTTCTCATCTGTAAAATGAGGATGAGTTCCTATTTACCAAAGTTTGGGGAAAATAAAATGAGATAATATTTTTAAAGAACTTTGTAATTCTTAAAGAGTTAGATACATGCTAGTTATTATCTATTAACCTGGGACTTGAGATTTCATATGTTTGTTCTTAACTAGTAATTCTAAGCCAACATTAAAAAAAAAAAAACAAACCTCAATTCTCCTTTTTATTGTCTTTTGAGTTTATATTACATTTCTTTCTTTTTTTCTTCCTTCCTTTTTTTCTTTCTTTCTTTTGCAATTGGGATTAAGTCATTTGCCCTCAGGGTCACACAGCTAGAAAATATTTAGTGTCTGAAGCTGAATTTGAATTCAGTTCTCCTGACTCCAGAGCTAGTGTTCTATCTACTACATCGTGTAGCTGTCCCTCATTTGATTCTTAATAGTTAGAAATTCATTGAAGTGTTCATAAATTTTGATCACTTATCCATTAGGGAATGCCAGATGGTCTTATATATTTCTGTTAATGACTGTATGTGACATTAAGACATTAACTGATAATTTGTGACACAGATTCCTCACCCCGCCATTGCGACCTTTAGTCTTAGTGGCACTGATTTTGTTTTTGCAAAACCTTTTCAATTTTCTGTAAACAAAATTATCTATAGGTTCTTTTATGTTTTACTGTATTTCTTGTTTGGTTAAGAATATCCCCCCTGGCCATAGGTTTGAAAGTTTCCTGTACCCTGTTCACTTTCTTTTTGAGGTGTGAACTTTTATATTTAAATGAAGAATACATTTGGAACTTATATATTATGGGACCCTATAACACAATTATAGGCACATTGTATTACATATAATGCTACATACAATATTACATATGGCACATATTGTATTAAAATATAACCATAAAAATATATATGCTTGTCTGGACTAATACTGGGGGAGACATGAAAGAGGACATTGACTTCTGGGGGAAATCAAGAAAGGCCTTACATGCAAACTGGTCACTTGGCTTTGCCCTCTACACAATAGTCCTCTCCTCTGAAATGGTCTTTCTTGTCTCCCTCACCTTGAATACTTAACCTTTCTCAACCTCAGTTTCCTTTTCTATAAAATGGAGGGCCTCCAAGATCACTTCTTCTCCCTCTAGGTCTGTGATTCAAATAGGGGGCAAAAGCATCTGTCCAAGCAAATAACCCTGGTACCAGATGGAGTGAGATAGACGCAGAAATCTAAGATGAGGCAACGTCCTCTGAGAGCACCGAGGAGAAAGAGATGCCTTTCACCTGGAGGATTTTCAAAGTCCCTAGCAAAGGGGGCCACCTGATTTGGGAGGACCTGTTCTAGGAGCCAGATTATAGAATGACAGCAACAGGAATTGATACATTATTCAGTAGGCACTAGCTAGGTATTAGAGGCTTTTCAATAGAGAATTGTCTCTATTGGAGCAGTAATTAGGAAGATTTCTCAGGCAGCCGGTTGATGGATGGTTTGAAGGCAGGAAGATGAGTTAGGAGACAAAAATTGTTATTTTGTTTGAAGAGATGTTTACCTGAATTAGGATGGAGATGGTGGGAGTGGAACGAGAAAAGGTCACAGTTAAACATTATTAAGTGTTTTCAGTTATGATGGGGATAGAAAGACAAAATATGATCTAAAAAAGGCCTTTTCCTTCAAAAGGTAGGATTTGCACAGAGTCTTGAAGCTAGAGATTCTAAGAAATGGAAGTGAGAAGGTGAATGAGGGCTTCAGACATGGGAGATGGCTGTTACCAAGGCACAGAGTTGGGAAATGGAGTGTTATAAATAATCAACTGGAGCTTATATTTTATTTTAGAATAATAGGGAGCCACTGGAGTATAGGGGCTGACATAATCAGATTGTGTTAAAATGGAGAGAGATTTGGCCAGGGAGACCGATAGGGAGTATAGGCTAGGCAAGGGGGGATAGACCTGAATTAGGATGGTGAGTGTGTGATTGGAGAGAAGGTAAGTTTGACCACTGATTGGTTATATGGTGTGGAATCTGAGGCTGACATTGAGTTTGGGATCTGGGCCACTTAGGAGGATGGTGGTTGCCTCAGCAGTAATGGAGAAGTTCGGTAGAGGTTTAGATTTTAGTTGGACTTAGTTTGAGAGGCCTATGTGACATTCAGATAAAGGCAGCCAATAGGAAACTGGTATTGTAAGCCATCATCATCTCAGAAGAGAAATGAATGCCCAACGTTTTAATGTCTTAAATGCATAGAGATTATGGTTGAATGGCAACAACAAGATTATATGATGATCAATTCTGATAGATGTGGCTTCTCAACAATGAGATGATTGAGGCTAGTTCTAATGGTCTTGTGACCATCTATCTACACCCAGAGAGAGAGCTGTGAGAACAGAGTGTGGGTCACAACATTGTGTTTTTACTTTTTTTGTTGTTTGTTTGCATTTTGTTTTTTTCTCATTTCTTTTTCCTTTTTGATCTGATTCTTCTTGTACAGTAAGATAATTTTACAAATATGTATGCCTTTATTGAGTTTACATATATTTTTACCATGTTTAACATATTGGATTACTTGCCATCTGGGGAAGGGGATAGGGGAAAGGTGGGGGGGGGGGGAATTGAAACACAAGTTTTGCAGAGGTCAGTGTTAAAAAATCTTTGCATATCTTTTGAAAATAAAAAGCTTCAATAAAAAAACAAAAAATAAATAAATAAAAACTATTATTTCATTAAAAAATAAAAAATATATATGTATTTTTTTTTTTTAAGAGAGGTTATGGTTGAATCCATGGGAATTGATGAGTTTATTGCTGGGGGTAAGGAAATTAAGAGAGAGACAGGGAGATGGTAAGTGACAGAGAAAAAGAGATGGAGAGGGAAGGAGAGAGAGAAAGGAAGAGAGACAGAGAGAGAGAGAGTGTGCAAGAGCAAGAGTGCCCACACAAGCCCACATCCAGGTCATAGTTCTGGGTTAAGGGGTTGGAATCCTTCAGAAGAGGCCACAGAGGATGAGTCAAGTAGGAGGAGAACCATGAGACCAGCGTCCAGAAAATCCAGAGAAAAGATTGAATCTCTCTCAAAAGAGGGATGGGTCACTAATGTTTCAGAGGAGTCAAAAGAGAGAGAGAACATGGCATAGTGTTTAAAGGGCTACACCCAAGTATAAGAGGGCCTAGGTTCAGATGCCACCTTTGGCACTTACGATGGGTAAATCCTTTTATCTCTCTGAGCCTCATTTTTCCTCTGCCCACAAATAGTATCCATCTCTAAGTGTTGTTGTGAGTCTATAACATATGCCAAGGGATTTTGTAAACTTCATACATATGTATTTTAAAATTATGATGGACTAGAAGAGGCAGTGTTATCTAGAGGCTCAGATTCTTAGCCAGGAAGACCTGGTTTTAAGTCCTGCTCCCAAATACATGAAGACTTTTTTTTCTTTCTTTTCTTTTCTTTTCTTTTTTTTTTAAACTGTGGGTGAGTTACTTCTCAGTGTTCTAGGTAACTCTTTAAGACTCAGATTATCAGCCTGTATTGGGAAAGGTAGTTGCCTTATCTGACAATTCCCCATATAGGAAAGTCACTATGAGGTGAAAATCATCAAACATTAAAATTTAAAAATATAAAGAAGGCCAAAAATTGAGGATTGTATATGAAGCTGTGATTATTATGCAGCTGTGTATGCCTGATTGTTGGTTTTTGGTGAGCAGTTGGGGTTAAGTAACTTGTCCAGGGTCACACAGCTAGGAAGTGTTCAGGGTCTGAGTTCATATTTGAATTCAGGTCTTTTGACTCGAGGCCCTGTGCACTTATCCACCATCCCACTGTGTGTGTGTGTGTGTGTGTGTGTGTGTGTGTATTTATGTAAAAAACCAAACTAATCATGGTAGTACAATATTGTCTTGCTGGCCTTATGAATACTTCTTAACTTAATTCTATTCTATTCTGTGTATTTTAAATGTTTCATTGATATTCCTTTTTTTTTAAATTTATTTTTATTTTAGCATTCATCTTGAACTCTGGTCCATATCCCTCCTATCAGTCATCTCACTTCTGCTTTTACTTTTTGCTCTTACCAATCTTCCCCCTACAAATTAGCCATTTCAATATGACATTGTCTTTTACTTTTGAGTCCCTTGGTTACTTCTCCAGATGCCATTCCTGCCTAGAATGCTCTATATTTATACTCTTTGGTGTTATTATTTTTAAAAATTTCACTTGTGTGCTGTTCAGAGGAAGTCATGTGATAGTCTCCCTACAAAATTTTATTTCATTGCAACAGGGCCCTCATTGCATCAAGATATTCCTTTTAATTCTCCATAATTGTATCTCTTTTATACATATCCAAAATAACTGTCCCATAACAGCAACTATTTGACACCTTTTCTTACATCACCCTCTGATTACTATAACTTCTGACTTCAGTCAAAAAAAGAAAAAAAAAAGCCAAAAAAACTGACTTTCTCCAAAACTAACCATCTCAAACATCACTTTTTTACACTGGTCTTTCTTGGTTTCCCTTCTATCAATCTGCATATTCCTTCTATGTTTCTCTTTGTAGGTCATCAAATATATCAACTTCTCTCTCCAGGCTCCATCTGGATCCTTTTCCTCTACACTCTGATTTAATCTATTCTCAATTGTTATCTCTAGGTAATTGACTGAAATCTCGGTCTCAAACTGAGACTCAAACTGCATCTCAAACTTAATCTATCAAAAATAATACATCATTGTCCCCAAGCCCACCCTTCCAAATTTCTTTTCTACAGTGGAAGATACTATCCTTCCACCTCCAACCTTTATCCCCTTCCCATTTACAACCTTAAATCCATCCTTAACTTCTCACTTTCTCTTAAGACACATATTCAGTTACTTGCCAGGTCTTAACTGTTCCTCCTCCAGTGTTTCTTTGGCAGTTCCCCCTCTCAACTTAACACAGCCACTCCTCTAGTTCAAGCCCTCATCTCTAATTACCTGGATAATTGCAGTGGCTTTAGTCATTGAGCATTTATTATGCCCCTACTGTACACTGGAAATTACTCCAAGTGAAAGGAATACAAAGAAAGCTAATAATTCAGTCCCTGCCCTCGATGTGCTAGCCCTTTAATGGGGGGGTAGAATGTGCCAACACACACACACACACACACACACACACACACAGACAATATATAGATCCAGTGAATGGAAGGCGATTTCAGAGACTGAATTTGGAGTGAGTTTTGAGGAGAGTCAGGGAAGTTGTAATTATTTTTCCATTTCCTCAAAATACATGGTCCAAGAACTATTTTTAAATGTATGAACTATGCACTTTTTTCTTTGTTACAGGATGCCAGAGCAAAAGAAGAAAAGGTCTGAGGTGTCAGAGAAAAAGAAAAGGAAATTCAAGGAGTTAGTGGAAGGAGAGAAGCCCCTAAAGAAGAAGAAGTTGAGTGTCAAGGTATGAGTGGAGGATACTGCACATTGTGCACATGGCTTGTTCGGTTGGTTCTGCTGTTTATTTTTCCTGGCTCTGCACCAGATCTGCTTGGCTGTATTTTCCAATTTCTTAAAGCTTTTTGTTTTTACTCAGGGACTGACAAAAAAGTAAGTTTGGCCATAGAGCAAAGGAAAGGAAATTCAGAATTTTAGGAAACACTTAAAACTCACAACACTGATTTAGAATTCTTCAGACTGTGGAAATTTATTACCTGTCTTGCTGCTGTAACATCTCTGTGACCATAACCAGAGCAGGGAGGAGATAGTGAGTTGTGATTCCAAAGGATTTTTGTGGCTGAGATTTGCATGCAAGCAGTAGCACAGTGGGGATTGTTGTGACAAGATGGGTTCAGGGCACCTTCCAAGAAGGTTCTTGACATTTCACCAAAAGGATAATTTGTAGTCACTATCACCAAGAGAATGGAGAAGGTTGCTTTTTTTTCCTCTACAAAATTGTATTCTTGGGATCACAATATTAATCGGATTTAGTGCTTTAGGAATCTTAGAGTTTCTTCTATAACTCTCTCTCTCTCTCTCTCTCTCTCTCTCTATATATATATATATACATATATATATAAACTTCTATAACTAACTTCTGTTAGTGCCTGCCTCTATCACAACAATATCTGTCACAACAAATTTATTACTGGTTAGTTTAAGTGAAGAAGTATTTTATTCATATGTAAAAGTTCAAATGATGACCAAATTAGAGTCAGTGTGTTGTAACAGAAAGAGCATTGGAATAGGAGTGTGAAACTGAGAATCTAGTGCTTATTCTATTATTAAATAGCTGTGTGACCTTAGACCTTGCTTCCCCTCGCAGGACCCCATTCACATGTAAAAATGAGGAAATTGGTCTGGATCAATGTTGAGAGTCTCAAAAATAAATGAATCCTTAGTGGTAGAATGGGAGCACAGAAGTGGAAAGGGGAAACTTATTGATTTATATAAAACTAGACATAATTTTTATTTCCTATTGTATTTTTATTTATTTGTTAAATTACATTTTAATCTGATTTTAGTCTTGATGCTTTTGAGCTTGGTAATCTTTAAGTTCCCTTTTAGCTCTATGTTTTTTGAGGCTATGAACTAGGCATAACCTGCAGATTCAAGTCTCTTAATTTAGGCTGTTTTGAGTTTCATTTCTAGTTGATTTTCACTTTCTCATCTACCCCAGCGGTAGCAGGTCGAAACTGCTCTATGGAGCCACTTTGTTCTCTGATTCTCCTCCCCACACCTTTTTATTTATTTACTTATTTTTATTTTATTACATTGAGTTTTTTGTCTTAAAAATCTAGCGAATTAAAAGTACAAATAACTTCCCTTATTTTTTTCTTGATAGTATTTTATTTTTCTAATTCCATATAAAGAGAGTATTCAGCATTCATTTTTGTAAGATTATGAATTCCAAATTTTTTTCTCATTTCCTCTCTTAACTCCCCCCTCTCCAAAACGGCTAGAAATCTTATATAGGTTATATATGTATATATCTTTTTAAACATATTTCCATATTAGTGATGTAAAAGAAAATCAGAATAAAAGGGAAAAACCATGAGAAAGAAAAAGAAAAAACAAAAAGATGAAAATAGTGTACAATTTCCTTTTTAAATTTCGTGTATTTAACACATTTTTTCTTTTCAGATCCACACTCTCTTTCCCAATTTCCTCCCTTCTGTACCCCACAAATTGAAAATGGGAAAAAATAAATCTCTTTTTGATATGTATAGTTAAATAAAGCAAATTCCCACACTGGCTGGATGAAAAAGGAAAAAAAAAATCTCAATTTGCATTCTGAGTCCATCACTTTATTAGGAAGTAGGTAGCATTTCATACTATTCCCAGTTAGGGGTCACTGAAGTTAGTTATATATCTTATGTTGCAGTGTAATCTAGTTTCTTTAGAACAAGTTTCTTTATGAATGTCAGAGAATCTATGTTTGAATAATTCTGCTCTAGAATATTTGTGTAACCGTGGGTGTTTAAGTCCCTTAAGCTAAAAGATTTCATGAGTTGGATTAAGTGATCAATGTTTTTTAAGTCTAAAATAATGATTCTATGACCTTTATTCACCTCACTCATTCCTCCATAAAATTTTCTGCCTTTCTTTTCATCATTAGTCTCTTTCCCCTATCTTTGCTGGCAGATTTGCCATTTATATACCCTGCCAAATAATTTAGTGAAAAGCATCATATTTTCAACCCGTGTTTATTTATGATTACTTCTTCCCAATCCAATCACTATTACTATTAAGTCCACATACTTGGGAGGAAAAAAATTTCTTTAGAAGGTAGAAGAGGAATGGTAATATTGCAGTAGCATTTGGTGTCAGCCTACCTTAGTCCAAGAATATTCTTGTATGTAGCTGTTAACCTATGTTAAGAGAGTTATAAAAAGGTTATAACCTTTAAAAGTGAGATTTTGGGAAATAGATAGAGGAATATAGGTGCAGTGAGGATACAATTTGATATAGCATTTGGAAACCATGTGGGAGTACATTTGGATTCATTTCAGTGTCATGATGGAAAAAGAAAGTTTGTTTCCTGCAGCCTGTGGAGATGCTTACTGGCCAGAAGGTGTCAGCAACTACTTTCAATCAGAACTGCTACTTCATTATGTTTCCTTTAAGGTGCTCTTTCCCAGAGGGCCAACATCTTGGATGTTCTTGGATGAATTTTCTTATTGATTTTCGTTTGAGGAAGATGATATGAACTAGGAGAGGGCCTCTGGTTTGAGTGTTTTGGTTTTAGTTAAATTTTTTCTTAAGGACTAAAAACCAGACTTTAGTAAAATGGAAGTGAGATTCTTCCTTACAAAATGAAATGAGGTTTTATTTAGGGAGAGCAATTCTTATTAGCATTTCTGATTCTCTGGGGAAGTTGTTTAAAAAGGCAGATTTCTCTATTAAAATTGTTGTTTAAGGAAAAAAGAATAAAGTAAGTGCAAATATTTATGTAGGAGATCAGATTTAAGAGGTCCGGAAAACAGTATTCCCTGTCCACCAGATAGGAATGATGTGGAAAATTACTGCTATGAACTTAGCTCTTTGTGAGCTCACTTCTGTGATTCACAGATCCCCCAATGTCTTCTTGAGGAACCTTCTAAATCCAGAGTGGACGACAGAGAAGATACTGTCCCTTCCCATTGGCCTTTATACTGTAGCCTTCCCAGAAATTTAATCATGGAGAAGACTCTTCAGGTCATCTAGTCCATTCCCTGGGTGCTCATATTGAAGTACTTCCCACAGAATATAGCTCAAGATTGTTCATGGTATCAAGTGATAGAATTTTCTTCCTTTCTCTCTGGGCACTTGATAGAGTTAGAGTTCACACTTTAATGTTACCTTCTTTTCCCTTTGGCTTATGGTTTTACAAAAATTTTTTAAATTATTCAGAGACAATTGCCTTCCACCTTTTTATTGTGCACAGTTTTCCTATATGATTCCTCTTTCCTTGTGGGTTTCTCCTTAGGAAATCCCATCAGCCTTCCTTTCTCATCTCCCCCAGTTCACTAAACATCTCTTTATTCAGTTTTCATTGTGTTAACTAAAAGCACAGGGTCTAATGATTGGTGGTAGTGATAGGGTGGAAGGAAGAAGTGATGGCAGAAGACAGTATTTTCATGACATCCCCAAAAAGAGATATTTCCAAACAGTGATTTCCAGACAGCCAGACAGCTGGGTCAATTATTTCACAAAGTCTTCATTAGAATGTAAGACTAGTTTTTCATTCTGTATTCTGAAAGTCTTGAGGTGTTTTTGAGGAAAAATATTAGAAATCTTGGAGCTTTATTCCCTTAAGATTTTCATTCAACCAACTCTCTTGATAAGTTGAAATCAACAAATTGTTTTTTTGAGGAATAAATTTGTTTTTATTTTTTTTGCAGACTAGTAAGACTAAAAAAGTCAGAAGATTCTTACCATTTGCCTTAGCTCTTAAGATATTTTATTTAAAAATTTTATTAATATCTTTTGTCTTTGGCAGGAAGACTTTAGTTCAAGTCTTGCCTTGGCCTCTAATTAGTAATGTGTTCCCAAGCACATTTAACCTATCTTGTTTTTAGTTTCCTTATTTGTAAAATGGGGTTGCTAATAGTAACTGTTTCACAGGGTTATTGTGAGCACCAAGTAAGATATCATAATCTCTAAATTTATTATTATTACATCATTTCTGGGACTCTTTTCATTTCTTTTCCTGCTCCTCCCTCAATACTGAATACAGCTTCATAACAAAAGAAAAGTAAAACCACCCGACATACTGACTACATTTAAGGACAGACTGCAATTATTATATCTACCTTCTTTTCTCTGAGTCATTTCTCAGTTCCTTGAAGTCTGGCTTCCAGTCTCATCATTCAAGGGGAATTGTGTCCAAACTTATCAGTGACATTTTGTTTGTCATATGTGATGACATTTTCTCAATCTTCACGCGTCTTCACCTTTCCAAAGCATTTAACACCATGGACCACCTTTTCCTAGACAGTCTCCAGGGATTTGTGACGCTCTTCTCTCTGGGTTAGCTTCCCACTAAGCCGATCACTCCCTTCAGTCTCCTTTGCTGGCTTGTCACCCATGCTATGCCCTCTAATAGCTAGTGTTATACAGGTTCCTTCTTTCTGAACACTCTCGGTGGCCTCATCAGGTCCACTTCATTCATCATATGTCTGTGGAGATGACTCCCAATTCTGTATCTCTGGTCTACTTGTCACTACTGGGCTCTTATCCTGCACCTGACCTGCCATTTGGAAATTGATCAGTGGGCATCTTCTTAAATTTAACCTAAAAACTTATTTTTCAACCCAAATCCCTTCTTCTTCGGAAGATCTCTATTTCTGTTGAGATCACCTTCGTCTTCCCAGCCACCTGGGTTATAAATGTCATCCTCTTTTCCTCATTCTCACCCTAAATATCCAAAACCTGCCAGATCATTCTACCACCTCTGTCTCTCCATTCACACACTCAGGGCTTCATCAGTTATGAACTAATACAATAGTTGCTTTTTAGCTTCACTCTTCAAGTCTTTTCTGTTCCCATCCATCCTCCTTGCAGACGCCAAAGTGATTTTCCTTATGCACAAAGTCTGACTATGTCACTTCTCTACCTGGGAAACAGTGATGGTTCCTCATTACCTCTGTTTGGCTTTGAAAGCCCATCTACTCTCTGTAGTCCAATGTTACTGACCCTTTTAACATTTCCTCATACACTAGATTATATTTCCAGTGTCTCCTTTGTTTCAAATGTTTTTAACCTTTTTTTTTTTTTTTACATGATGGATCCCTTTGGCAGACTGAATAACCCTATGAAACATCAATTTTTAATTTCTATTTATTTGTTTATTAAAGCTTTTTATTTTCAAAACATTTGCACAGATAATTTTTCAACATTGATCCTTGCATAACCTTGTGTTCCAAATTTTCTCCTCCTTCCTCCTTTCCCCTTCCCCTAGATGGCAAGCAATACAATATAGGACATTTTTTTTTTAAGTATATGTTTTAAAATAATTGAAGGAAATGATTAATTTTTTTCTCATCTAACTTTGTTCATTATTTTACCAAGAATATGAGGGTAGAGAGACTTTCTAGCAATTTTTCTCAAAAGGGAGTCTAATCCTCTTACTAATTTATTTTTTAAAGGTTGACTAAATACTGGGCAAGTTTTAGAAACTTCTATTTCTTGCATATCTTGCTTATTGCACTATTTCATTATTGCCAAATTGACAAAATTATAATAAAATTTGAGGTCTGAATGTTATCTCTCTTTTCTTTGCATATGTTTTCATTATTTCCCTTAAAATTATGGATCCTCTGTTCCTCCTAATGAATTGTTATTTTTTGTTTTTGGCTAGTTTTACAATTTGGTAATTTGATGGCATTACATTACATTTACAAATTCCTGTACTTAGTATTGCACCTGGCACATAATGAGTGCTTACTAAATTAAATGATTAAGTTAATTTAAGGTGGTCTTTTTTTATTATTGATCTGACCCATCGGAAATAATAAGTATTTCTATCATTATTTAAGTGTTTTTTTTATTTCATAAAGAGTGTTTTGCTGTTTTATTTATATAAATCTTGCATGTCTCTCGGTAAGTTAACTTTGGTAATATTTTATGGATTTTGTAGTTATTTAAAAAAATTCTCATTGTTTTTATTAATACAGTATTGAAATGCTAGTGATTTTCATGTATTTTGTAATCTACACTTTAACTTGTTTTAATTGGTTTCCTTGCTGCTTCTCTACAGCTTTCTAAGAACCGATCATATCATTTGGAAATAAAGATGATTTTTATACTTCTTTGATGTTTATGCCATTAACTGTTCTTGTTTTCATTTTGTTCTTTTTATTAAGCATTTCCAGAACTATGCCAAGGAATGGGGGAAGAAGGAAATTCTTGCTTTACCCCTGTTTTTTTTTTACTGAGAAAACTTCTATTGTTTGTCCTTTGCAACAAAATAACTAGCTCTTAGTTTTAGATATGTGCTTTTGATCATATTAAAAAGGGGCTTTCCCCTGCCTATGCTAATTTTGGTTTTTAACATGGAACTGTCTTCTATTTTATTAAAACTTTTTTTTTGGCATCTATTGAAAAATAATATGATTTTGCTAATTTTTTCCTAAATCAAATGGGTGTTGCATTTTTGATGAATCCAACATGGTCATAGTGAATTATTTTCTGAGTATTTTACTATTTATAATTACAATAGTGTTATTTATTTTCATCAATATTTCATTAAAATTTAGTTCAATTGATCTACATTTGTCTTTGCTTTATTTATCCCTGGTATGGGGATCAGGACCATATTTGTTTTATAAAAATAGCTTGATAAAATATTCTCTCTTTCTTTTTCTTTTTAGTATAGCTATTAAATGCTCTTGAATTATTGTTTTAATAAATGAAATTAATCAATCTGACAGGTTTTTTTTCCCCCTTTAGCATTTCATTTATGGCTTGCTCAGTTTCTTTCTGGGAATGGGTTAAGTATCTTTTTTTGTTGTTGTTAATTTGGGTATTGTTTTAGATTTTTGAAATCTTATTTTATTTTTTCATTTATGGAATAAAACACACATTTTATAACATTGTAATAAAAATAAAATTGCACGTGAAATTACAAATCTGTGATATACAACTTGCTATTCCTTTTAAATATATAATAAAGTTATCATATACATTTTTTCTTTCTCTTTTTCTTCTCCCCTTCTAATCACCCTAGAGATAGCTACCATTAGATATAAGTAGGTAAACATATAAAATTATTCAATATATTTTATATTTATTTATTCATTCATTTAAATTTTCAGTTTTGCTGGCATACAGTTACATATGGTAGTTTCTGGTTAATTCTCTTTTCCCTCTTATGAAATTCACTCTGTTCATTTTTTATATCGATAATTTGATTTTCTTTTTTTTTCTTGATCAGGTTAGCTAATGGTTTATTGATTTTTTTTTTTTGAAGAGGTCCTTTTAAAAAATCTAAATCTTAGTTTTGTTCATCAGTTCTATTGTCTTTTTGTTTTCAATTTTCTCTTTATTCAGTTTTTTAAAAATCACTTTTTTTTCTTTTTTTTTTCTTTTAGTCAGACTGTGAGGAAACCAGGCATGTGTGGAAACCTTGGCCTTTTGGAGATGCATCTTAGATAGAGGCCGGGCACCTCTTTCATTTTCCCACCTCCTTAATGTTAATACAAAGTCCTCCCAATTGATTCAAATTAAAGGTTATAATTTGCCTCCACCTTTGTCTTAGAGATCTCCTCCCTCCTACTCCCAACCTGTTATTAATTATTTATTTTGGGGACAAAGTCTCAAAACTGGTTTGCCAGTCTTTCTCAATATGGGATTTTGAGTAGAGCTTACCCCACTTCCAGATATAATCTTATTCCCTAGAACTTTCCTGATGTCACCTGATCAATTTCAGCTAGTACAAAAATAACTACTTGTCCATTGAAGGCAGATGACTGGAGGCCTATTCTGGGAACCTAAACATCCTCCCTCTGGTCCTTTCCCAGCACTTATCTCCCTCCTTGTCTAGGGGATATGTCTTCTTTCTCCCTGCTTCTTCCTCCACAGTCAGATTTGAAAATTCCCTATATCATTTTATGACTCGACTTCTCTTTCTGGGGTGGGATGATGGTTGGACCTTGCTGGATGTAGGGGAAAACCTCAGTCATCCCAAGGTGAATTGGACATTTGTACCTTGGCTGGGACCTTTATCTCTTTCAATAACTTTTTATGGGAGTGAAGGTGGAGCCTCCATTCTTGCCTCCTGCTCATCAATAAATTTTCACCTTATCTTCTTCCTTTTATTTCTCTTCTCCAAGTTCCTGGAATTATTATTATTTTTTTTCTTTCTCAGCTCAGATAAAATTGTGGTACCTAATCTTGATTTTTCTCCCCTCCCCTCATCCATTCTTTTCATTTCCTTTAGATTAATTTGTAATAACTTTCCAAGAAATGTTTTCATTCCATACACTCTCTTACTCCTTTTTTTTCTTTCTAGGAATTTCTTTTTGAGGTAATACATGGGTACAGTGGAAATTGTTTTATAACCTGAGTGTAGGAAGAGGGGTTTCTCCTTTTCATTTCACACTATAATCTCCCTTTGAACCCATGATTCCATGTTTAGCTTTCTTCAAACTATATCCTTAGCACCTTGAGTTCCTACTTACTTTCTCCCTCCCTCCTCCCCCCACTAGAAGGTATTATTAAAATGGATGTACCTAAGCTTGGAGAAACAAACTATCCTTAAGTTTCCCTTCCAGCAGCTTTTGAATCCAACCCCCCCAGTCACCAGGAAGCCCTTTCTCCCCTGAACTGAGTCATTTGATGAGATAATATTATAGCATTCCCTACTTGTTTATAGGACCTAGTTCTCATTGGAAACAACACTGATTCAAACTAGACAACCTGATTCAAATTGCAGCTGTGTCACTATTTATGTGGCCTTGGTCAAAGCAATTATGTACGTATCTCTGTTTCTTAATCTGTAAAATGAGGTGGTTTTTTTTTTATTAGATATGGAGGCTTTTCTGAAGTCCTTTCAATCCCAATTTATGATTTCATGATCCTCCTTCTGTGATCTGCCCCTCCATATTTCATCATTATTTCCCTTCTTAAAGGCAAGAGGAGAAATTGAAGTAGTTGGATTTACCTCTCCTTTTAGGTGGCCCAGACTTTTCCTGCTCCTTATCCCATTCCATTTTCTCTTCTTTCTAACTAAAGGAAAGTCTTTTATATCATTCCCCAACAAATAATCCTGACAATATAGAAATGAATTTTTTTGTGAAATATTAATTCATTTCTCCTACTTTTCATCTTGATTTTTTCTTTATATATATTTTGTACCTTAGTGCAAATAAACAATGATATTGTCAGTGCCTCTTTACATGTTTTTCAGTGAGTTTTTTTAAAGAGAACCAAAAAAGAAATTCATATTCCTAATCATCATGCATAATGAAGAGATAAAATAGGGAGTGGTAAATATAAAAGCTTGGGGAGAGTAATTGATTGTAGAAAGAATATTAAATAAAACTAGCATAATAGAAATTCTGTTTTCAACACGGAGCAATCATGTATAAACATCTATCTCAAGTACAAAGGAATGCCCTTTATTGTGTGAATTAACACCATGAGTTAGAAAGTAAAGGAGTTAACAAATTCCCTGGTAGAACTCACTATTAACCAGAAAGAAGACCCCTTTAAAGGTAATATGCCATGAAGTAGGGGTATGCCATTGATTGGCAGGCTAAATCCATAGAGGAGTTTAGCAGACTAACCTAGTTAGTAGGGAAAAGGGATTACTTGACTTTCTGATTGGATAAGTAATGGTAGGGTTTCTAGAGACCCCCACTGGAGTGGGACTGTAATTGAAAGTCCAATTGAATAAATGATTTACTTAAGAACAAACTTAATAATATTTAAGTCAGATGATCCCATTGAGCCCTTCCTTTGGGAAGCCTTTATAATCTTTGGGAGCATTATAATCTTATCACTACTTCTGGCTTTCTTTGCTAATGCCCACTTTGATACCCAAGATCTCATCATATAGTATTTTTGAGTTTTAGCTACATGAAAACAAACATTTCATTTCTTAGTAATGAGATTTCTACCTGAAAAGAACATTTACCTTTTTTCTGTTTTGGTTAGTTTTCATATTGAATATCCTGTGCTCTTTTGAAGGAATGATTCAAATTCAGTCATTTTCTTTGGTGCTTAGGATCAGCTTTGTAGATTTTCATTTTGAGTCTCAGCTGATTTTCTTTGCTTTTCAGAATGCTAGACTGATTTTTTCTTTATACATACATATATATTTGAACAAGAGTAACCTTGTGTTTTTATAATTGATAGATTTACTTAGGAATGTGAAAAGTTTTGCCAAATCAATCAAGTTTACTTTTGGGGTACATAGAAAGAAATAAGTAGAAATTAATCAATTGTTTTAATTCATTTAGAGGGTAACTGCCTTTAAACATGACAGTTTATGAATGATTTTGCCATAAATTAATCCCTATACCCAAGGAGAAAAGAAAACGTTCATGGGCATTGAATAAAATCCTAGTGAGATGTCTTAAAAGTAATTTCTTATAACCAGTAGAAGTCTCAGGAAAGGGTAGAGATAACATGGGATATGATCTGTCTGGAGCTAGTCTCCATCAAGTTTTTGAGTAATGCTCATGCCTTATGGTTTTACATCAGTTAGTACAAAAGTTAAAAATAGTGACAAATTTTCAAATTGTTAGTGGGAAATTGGATGGTAACCCTCTCAGCATGGTTGCAGCACCACAGAGGGCTTTGTGCCAGCTATTGGTGCAGCCTAGAGACTTAAGGGCTCAGATATGAGAAGCTCAAGGAAATAATCAGTGCCGTCTTAGTTCTTTTTTTTAAATTTAAAATTTTTCCTAGTTATATATGTACATTCTTTAAAAAAAATTTATTTCCTTATGTTTAGAAAAATTGTACATGTTTAACCTATATTGGATTATTTGTTGTCAAGGAAAGGGGGAGAGAGAAGGAAGGGAGAAAAATTTAGAACACAAAGTTTTGCATGGGTGAATGCTGAAAACTGCTAAATTTTGAAAATAAAAAAAACCATTATTAAAAATTTAAAAATACATTTCCTTATGAATCATGTTGAAAGAAAAATCAAAACAAAAGGGAAAGTTTTTTTTGTTTAAGAATTTCCTTGTATCTTTTTATGTTTGTTTTTCTTTTTTTTTTTTTTTTTTTTTGACATTGTAATATCTGCTGAATTGGGTGATTTTCTTGTTCTTTTGATGTAGTAGGGATATATTTCTTCTCATTCTGCCATGTTTTCTTTTTCATATATTTTTGTATACAAAATTTCTTCCTTCTTTTCACTTATTTTTAAAAGGAATAGTTAGGAAGATGAACCCTTAGGCCTTAAAGAGGTCTTCTCAATCCCGCATCCCTTTTTAGGGGATGCAGTTCTTATTTATTTTCTTTACCCTTTTCCTCCTCTTTCCATTTCCAAATTTAAATAGAAATTGGTATAGTACCGTGGTAATAGGAGCAACTATGATACAAGTAAATTTTAGCATTGGAATGGAAGGCAGAGAAGATTGTGTTTAGTTGCTCTTAGAACTGTTTCTTGTACTAGTTACTACATTGAAGACAAGAGTAGCAATCAGAGACCTTAAAAGACATTTGCCTGGAACACCACTTAACATAACAGGCCTGAGAATTGTTTGAGCCAGTGGGTGGCTTAGCTATGTCTGTAATGTTAGTTTTGTTGAGCACCATATAAGGAATATGCCCAGCTCTTTTTTGGCATCTGCTTTGCAAACTCAAACTGTTGATAGTAAGAAAAACTTAAATTTGTTGACCAGACTTGTTCCATGTGATAGTCTGGAGTGCTCAGTGACAAGTAATTTTTTTCTTTAACTACTTTTGCTTTCCAAAAAAAAAATAACAAATAACATGTTACTGGTAAATATTATATTTAGGCTATAGTTTTTTAAACCTACTTCACAAATCTATATCTATATATATGCATGTGTGCATGCACACACATACACACACACACACACACACACACTGTATGGTGTTATGAACAGAGAGCCAATTTCCAAGGCGGGAAAACCAGGATTCCAATGCTGTCTTTGACACAAATTGGTTATATCATCCTGGGCAGGCCATTTAATCTCTTTGTGTTCTATGTAACTCTTAGTAAGTTTCAGGGAAGATGCAGACCTTTATTGGTAGAAGTTTGCTTATCTCGAGTTTTAACTATCAGTGAAATATTAAATTCAGTTTCTAGCTCCCATCTTTGTGCTTTCAAAAGTTACTATAGCAAGTTGGAAAAGGGCTGTGATCTACCCATATTCTTGAAGTCATGAATTGTTATCTTGGTGGAAATAAGATGAAGTTCTTTAACTTATAAGTGTGTTGCATTAGTTGAATTTTTTTGGTTGTGAGTTGTGTGGCTTCCCCCTTCTCCCCCCCCTTGAGGGAGGGGAGGACATGTTAATCTTGAAAATCAGAGATGATATCAGTATATTAAGGCTATATTTATTTTATAATTGATGATTTTAAACAGTCTTTGAACTTTATTGTCTAGAGCTTGTTCAAAGACAAAACATGTCATGCAATTGGTATGTTATATCTCAAGTACCCACTGACAGTGGATTTTTTTGTAATTAAATCATTAAGGGTAATTGTTTGCTGGTATTTATAGCAGCTCCCTGGAAACTTGAATTATTTTTCTTACTGTTGTTTTTTCCCTTCTATTGCTTTGCTTTCCACTTTATAACTATTTAAATGCTGAGCTGTCTATCAATTTATCTTTATTAATGTTTATGTTTAAAAAGCATTAAGAAGTACAAAGTGTTCTTGCCAGATCTGTTTTCAGTATCAGAGGAAAATAATTACTGCTTTGAAAAAAGGAAGTTAAAGACTTTTCTTGTATTTTGACTAGAAGTTAAAAAAAAATATAGTAGCACCTCATTTATCTGGAAGTCCTATGTCTGATACTCTTAGTTATCCACTATCCTGAGCCCAACTGAAAACCATATAACAAAAATGCTTTCCAAATACTCAAAGCAGAAGTCACAGAGTAGCCTTTGATGGAGCCCCTTAGATCCTCACTCAGTGTTTGTTGACAATTATTTTACATTTAGTGCTAACAAATAGGGTTATATGGTTTATCCTGATTTGAAAGGAGATAAGATAAGGTTGTTAAATATAAACACATCAAGAGCAAAAGTTATGGACAACAATAAAAAAGGAAGAGATAACATAGTGAAGATAGTACTAGTTATAGAGTCACAGGATCTGGGTTTGAATCCTACCTTTGATAGTGACTACCTGTGTGTGATTTAGGCTTCATTTTCCTTTCCTGTAAAATGAGATGGTTGAACTGGGTAGCCTCTGAGATCCCTTTTAGTTCTAGATCTGAGTCTTTTTGTTATTTAATAAATATTTATTGACTGACTTTCATATACGTAACAGCATTTTATTTTTCAAATAGATGCAAAGATAGTATTCTTTCTTTTAACCCCCCCCCACCCAAGACATTTGGGGCTTATGTGACTTGCCCAAAGTGTTAAGTGTCTGAGGCTATATTTGAACTCAGTTCCTCCTGATTTCAGGGCCAGTGCTGTATTCACTGTGCTACCTAGCTGCCCCTGAAAAAACAGTTTTCAACATTCACCTTTGCAAAAACCCTGCATTCCAAATTTTTTTCCCACTTCCTCTTAGCTCCCCCTTCCTTAAGACATCCAACCAAAAAAAAAAAAAAAAAAAGAAGAAGAAGAAAGAAAGAAAGGCAAGAAAGAAAAACACACAGCAAAATAAAGGGGGGAAATCCTATGCTTTGATCCACAATCAGTCTCTCCATAGTTCTCTCTGTCTGGATGTGGATATCACTTTCCACCATAAATCTATTGGAATTGCCTTAAATCAATCACCTCATTGTTAAAAAATTGATCATCACATAATCTTGTTACTGTATATAATGTTCTCTTGGTTCTGCTCGATTTATTTAGCATCAGCTTAATGTAAAATCTTTCAAGGCTTTTCTGAAATTAGCCTACTTGTCATTTTTATGGAACAATAATATTCTATTACATTCATATGCCATTCTCCAACTGATAGGCATCCACTCAGTTTCCAGTTCCTTGCCACTACCTAAAGGATTGCTATAAATATTTTTGTACATGTGGATCCTTTTCCCTTCTTTAAGAAAATCTAGTCTTATGAGACTAAAACTAAATCACAAAAAGTGAACACAAATTTAGATTGCTGTCTGGTGTAGGCACAGACAACTCTGGAAATATTTGAAACCCCTAGAGACAACCCATTGTTAGTTTATCACAGTAATTAATGCTCTTAATGATGATTCTGAGTCATTGAAAGGTTAAATTATGTTTAAGAAGATGGTGAAATATTTAATACATTTGATTTTAAAAAATTTTGTAATGCATCTTATAAAGATTTCTATCCATGAGGTTAAAATAAAAACAAAAATAAAAGGTTGACAAGCTTCAGCCATCTGGAAAATTCACTAGGGTCACACTTTTGAACACAAAATAACCTTAAGAATCACTTTATGTATAATTTAATTTTTAAAAGTATATTTAAGGGGCAGCTAGTTGGTGTAGTGGATAGAGCACCATCTCTGAAGTCAGGAGGACCTGAGTTCAAATGTGGCCTCAGACACTTAACACTTCCTATCTGTGTGACCCTGGGCAAGTCACTTAACCCCAATTGTCTTGGGGTGAAAAATTATATTTAAATGATCTTTCCTCTATTGTTATTTCCTTTCTTACTTTAGGCAGATGCAAGCTGTTGGAGAACAGAATCAGTGCTTGCCTTAATAGTCTTAAGCTGAGCAAAATGTCTGAGCATTTCTTTCCTATGGGGCGGGAATTTTTCAATTCCCTGTTTTTTTATCTTTATGTTTTGTGTAAATACAAAATTTAGCAGTTTGTCATAAATTTAGCTACAGCTTTCCACCTATAATCAGAGGTTCCAAAGGACGATAATTAGAAAGGTAGGTGAGTATTGTTGTTGAGTTGTTTCAGTCCTGTCTGACCCCTCCTCACCCCATTTAGGGTTTTCTTTGCCATTGCCTTCTCCAGCTCATTTTACAAATGTGGAAACTAAGGCAAATAGGATTAAGTGATTTGCATGGGATTGTATGTATCTAGGAGATAGATAATATCACAGAAAGTCATCCACTTTTAGAGCTAGAAGGGATCTTTGAGAAACAATTACATTTTACAAGTAAGAAAAGGTAGTAACAGAGTTCAGATTCCTGATTTATTATCTTTTTCTTTACACCATATGACCTTCATTAGAAATGACAACATATATACATATATATTTAAATCCCAGCTCCTTTTTTCAATATTTTTTGTTTTTCTTTTCAGCCATGTCTGAGGCTTTGTGACCCCATTTATGGTTTTCTTGGTAAAAATACTAGAGTGATTTGCCCTTTCCTTTTCCAGTTCATTTTACAGATGAGAAAACTGAGGCAATAGAGTTAAGTAACTTGTTCAGGGTCACACAGCTAGTGAGTGTCTGAGGTCATATTTAACCTCAGGAGGAGTTTTCCTAACTCTAGGCCTCGAAGTCTTATCTACTGCCCCACTTAGCTGCCCAACTAGTATAATATGTGAAATGCCATATTGATGTTTCAATGTTCTTTGAAGACAATTTTGAAAAAGACCAATGATTTATTCAAAAGCTAATCATCGACCTAAAGGAAGCTAGGTACATTCTAAGACCTGTTCCCTTTCTACTAGTTTATGCTTCTTCTCAGATGGGAGATATATATTCTTATAAAATTCCCTTAAAAACTATGATAACCTGCTGAAATGGAATTCTTATGTTTGTTTTTGTTTATTTGGTTAGGTGTTTAATGGAACAGGAATAGTGATTAGGTAGGTTTATGACTTCCTTGATGTTTGGGTGATTTATACTGTCCAGCAGCACTACATTTGTAATACATATACCTGAATTGTAAATTTTAAATTGATTTCAATGATAAACCTAAGGAGACAGGCTTGAAATATGTCTTATGAAGTTAGATTTAACATTGCATTATCATTCTTTGTGTGAAATGTGATTCCCTCAAACCCTAAACCAAAGCAGTGTTTGGTGCTACAAGTAGACCTTTTAAAGTAATTATTGCATTGCATTGATTTTTTTATCTGCTTATTTTCCTTCTTTTAAGTTAGGCAGCTATCAGCTATTCAAGCTCAGGGTCACTATTCTTAGTGGTCTTAACTTAAAAGTACAAGATGAGGGAAATACCATTTTTTAGTCCTTTTGATCTTTTCTGTTTAACTTTGGGTTTTTGGAAACAATAGATGTTTATCATGAAAAACCATTTACTATGTAGTTAGTATATTCAAAATACTGTGCTAAACTCTGAGGATACAAATACAAAAGATAATACATTCTCTTCATTTAAAAAGCTTATATCTTAATAGAAGAAGTCAACATTAATTGGGGAATAGTGGTCAGAGAAAGATATTCTGGTTTGGAAAGTTACTATGGAGCCATAGGGAGACAGATTGACATATGTCAATGGTATCATTCCAATGGCAATCCAGGATGAGTTTAAACATGTATTATTCTAGACCTGGAAAAAGGTTGTTGGGTGAGTAAGTGGATGGGGGGAGTTTTGGGAGATTGGAGCTGGGCAGGGAGATTGGTAAAATTGAAGTATGACTAGGACTAGAACTGATCAATCAATCAATAGCAGAACCCTAGGGCAGGAATTCCAGAACTGGAAAAGTTCAGTTCTATAAGGCATAGTTTCATAAAATTTAACAATGACAAAGTCATTCTTCTTTACTAAAATGGCAGCATTTTCTCCCCTGTAATTGGATATTGTGAAGTGGTTCCATTAAAAGTCTGTAATCTGATTTTTGTTCTTGTAGTATCATAGACCATGGCTATACTGACTTTTAAATCCTTGGGATAGGGAAGAAGAGAAAGCTTTCTTGATCCTAATTAGTCAGTTGATAAGCATTTATTTTAAGGGCTTATGTGCTGGACTCTGTGCTAAGTGCTTAGAAAACAAAGGAGGATGAAAGACCAGCCTCTATCCTCAAGGAGCTTGCAATCTAATAGGGGGAAAAACTATGTACTAATGATGCATGCAGGATAAATTGGAGGTAATCAGTAGCAAGAAGACACTAGATTAAGGGAGTTTAGGAAAGTTTTTTAATTAGGATTTGAAAAAAGCCAAAGAAACTAGAGATGAAGAAAGGGAACATTCTAGGCATGAGGATCAGCCAGAGAAAATGCCCAGAATCTAGATATGGAGTGTCTTGTGAGAGGAACAGCCAGGAGGCCAGTTTGTCACTGCTGGGAAATAAGGTGTAAGAGCACCAAGCACTTGGTATCCAGTAAGGAGCATGACTGAAAAGCTGAGGAGACAGTTAGGAGTGACTTTGAATGCCAAACAGAGGATTTTATTTTTGATCCTGAAGGTAGTAGGGGACCGCTCGAGTTTATTTATTAGAGGATTGCATGGTCAAATCTGTGCTTGTTCTTGGGTCAAATATTCTGAACTCTACCACCATCAGTTAGGTCACAGAAGAGACTGAAAAATAGTTTGGCAGACATCATCCTTAGAGATGCTGTAGAGGCAAGTCTGCATTTAGTCTGATGTTTCATGGCCAGTTATATTAGAAGTGGGTCTTGAACTGACTGATAGCTGATTAACAAAGAACTTTTTTTTCCCAAGGGGTGTTTTAAAGTTGGCATATGTCATAAAGCTCAGACCTCCCTTAAACTGTTTTTTAAGCTTATTTAAGGCTGACCAATGTTCTGTGATTCCTCCCAAAGATAATTATTAATATAATTACTAAACCAATAAATAATCATAATTATTTTAATTAATAAATTATTAATTATTCATTCTTGGGATCTAAGGGTTTAGGTTATTCAGTCAGATGCTTCACGTGAAGTAGATATTCCCACTGTTTCCTATAGTGTTTAGTGCCTTCTCTATTCATTCTTCCCTTCACTCCCTTGTATTATGGGAGATCAGCATTCAATTAGATTTAAGGACTAGAGTGAGAGCTTTCTTCTAGCCTTTATTGAGTCAGGAATTGGCAACCCATGATCTCTTTATGACCTTGGGCCAGTTTCTTAACTTATCAACGTTGTATTTTCCAGCTCCAGAGAGCTTACTCCCTTCTTCATAAGATTAATATGAGCAGAATTAATGCACATGGAAGTAACTTAGCATTCTTCAGTTGATAAGTAGGACTCCACATTGGAACTGTCTTGTATAAGTGACTTAAAATCAGTACCTGTCATCAGCATTAGCATCCTTATCATCATCATCATCATAGCAACTGTTTGTGTAATGCTTTGAGGTTTAGGAAACTCTGTGTTAATTCATTTGACCAAATAAATATTCCTAACATGCATTCCTAAATGCAAAGGAATATATTACCCTTACTTTAAGGAATTTTATAGCTTACTGCATTTGAGGAAACAAAAATATTTTTCAAGATTGAATATCAATTAAGTTTCCTGTGATGTGTAGTAAAGAAAATACTTATCTTTGGAGATCATAGTTTACTGGAGAAAGCTTGGGATTTGGAGCCAGAGGCCCTGCATTTGAGAACCTGGCTCTCCTATTTAAAACTTAAGCTCTGGGCTTCAAGTTTCTTCTCTGATCTTTGAGGTTCTTTTAAAATTTGTTTTTAATAGTATTCATTTTTCCAGATACTTGCAAAGTTTGTTTTTAACACTCACTTTTGCAAAATCTTGTGTTCCAAGTTTTCCTCCTTCTTTCTCTGCCTCCAACTTTCCCCCAAACAGGAAGCAATTCAATATAGATTAAACATGAGCAAGTCTTTTAAACATGCTGCACAAGGCAAATCAGATAAAAAGGAGAAAAAAACAAAACACAAGAGTGAAAAAAAAAAAAAAAAAACCCAAGCAAACAAACAACAACAAAAAGTGAAAATTCTATGCTTTGATCCATGTTCAATCTTCATAGTTTTCTCTCTGGAACTGGATGGCACTTTCCATTACAAGCCTTTTGGAATTGCCTGGAATCACCTCATTGTTGAAAAGACCCAAGTCCATCATAGTTTGATCTTTGAGGTTCTGTTCAGTCCTAAATCTCTGATCCTGATGACAGGTAGTGATCCATCTTCTGAAGATCCTTCAGTAACATGGAACTTTACTGTATTCTAAGAAGCTCATTCTTTCCACTTTTAGATAAAGTTTTTCCTTATATGGATTAGAAATCTGCTTTCTATGTGACTTCTATTGGCCCCCTGTCCCCAAGGGCCAAGCATAACAATTTGAATCCTTCTTTCACATGAGAGTCCTTCAAGTATTTGAATATTTGAAGACTAGTTACCATATTTTCCTTGGGGGCAACTAGTTGGCACATAATGAGGTCAAATTCAACCGTGTGGTACAATATATATATAAATAAAAGGAAATTCATGTGTAAAGTTAGGGCTTAAGGCAGGAAACTTGGTAATTTGTTCTGGGGTTGTATTTCTTTGGACAATGTCTAGGATTCTTTGCCTATACTCTAACATCTTCCTGATTTATCCAATAGAATTGCCTTTCTGTTGGTCATTTTCCTCCAATTGTTGCCAGGAAAGATTATTAGCACTACTTGCTAATTAAACTAGGAGGAAGTCTGTACTTTCTCTCATGAGGATTTCCTGCACTTTTAGGTCAGAGCAAGCTTCTTATATTCTGGGGTATCTAGCTTCATGTTTTATTTGATAGTCTGTATACGGTCTTAGGTTGACCAACCAGGTCATAAGGAGTTTGGGATGGAAAGGTAAGATAGGTGTCTGATATAACTTGCTGGATTGCTTTCCTAACCAGGAAATAAAGAAGTGGCTATGAATCCAAGAGGCCAGGATCAAATCTGTACACACTCTGTCCTTAAGGAGCATATAGTCTAATAGGGGAGACAAGACACAGACCAATATACAGAAAACAAGATGGATGGTGAGTGAACTGTGACTCATACATGTCTGGATATAATTGGTGATATGATAAAGGGGGTCGGATTCAAGAGAGGAGGACAATGTAGAGTTCACTAAGGAGTTTTGGCCTCTCTCTTCATCCTTGACTTATAATCAGTTCTAGTTAAAGATTCCTTCTTGATGTCACTTTTCTTTTAAAGCAAAAGATAGTCTTGAGACAATCTAGATGCTCCCAGGTGCCTGTCCTAGTCTTCCCAACTCTTCCTTATCCTCACAAAGCCCAATGTGACTTGGCTCCAGGGACCCAGACAATAAGAAGTCACTTAATTTTTGAGCCAGTAGATGACAGTCTAGAAATATCTCTTGAGTTCTAATTTTGTGCCAGTTCTAGGATGAAAACATTAAGTAGATTTAATATAGTTAGTAGGTTTAATATAGCAGTGTAATAAAGAGGAATTAATGGGGGGAAAGAGTAAAGAAGCAAAGGCAAGTAAGGTCACTATTGCCGCCATTCAAACTTGAAGGTAATGGAAACTTAGACTATGATGATGGCAGCCTGTGATAAGGAAAAAAAAATTTGGATATGTTACATTTAAATAATTAATTAATTTTAATGAAATTATCAATCATTTTTATTTTTTTATTCTTTAACCCACCAATTCTTTAGCATTAAATTAATCTCCAATAAATACTTTTTCAGTGGTCCTTTGTTTACTGTAATTTTTTTTGTATTGTGATCAGTAAAGGATGTGTTTAATAAAAATAAATAAATAAATAAAGTGGAGTTTGAAATTACAAAGGAAACTCAATTATACTCAAATACAGTTAATAATTTATTTAAAAAAAAAAAAAAGGAAGTTCATAGATTCCATGTTAAGAACTTTTGGATTAAAGACATGACTTTCAGAATCAGTTTTTTCTTTCTTCCTTTCTATTGTTTCATTTGACAGAATTGGATGGGACCTAGAGGCCATGTAATCAATCTCATAAATGAACAGGAGTCTCCTTATGGCATTCTCTCTCCTTTCCCCCTCCCACCTCTTTTTCTTTCTTTCCTTTTCTTCCTTCCTCCCTCTCTTTACTGTATCCCATAGAGTGTAGCAAATCTGTGAATTACTTTGGACTGGAAATTTTTGATAAGTATTTGACTGACATGCAAGTTGGTAATCTGTCATGAGTTTGTAAATTTGGAGTTTTGAGATCTTTAAATCCTAGAGATAAATTAGTATAGCCCCTTCATTTTGCAGTTGGAGAAATTGAAGCATAAAGGGAAGTTAGGAAGGGGGAGAACCTGGGGAGAAGATAGTGGGGTCAATTTGAAATGTTGAATTTAATATGTCTCTGTGATGTTCCAAAAGTCGTTGGAGATGTGAGGGTGGAGATTAAGAGAAAGGGATTAAGCATTCATATAGCATTTATATCCTATGTACCAAGCCCTGTGTGTGCTAAGCACGTTTTACAAGTATCTCATTTGATTCTCACAACAATCTTGCAAAGTAGGTGCTATTATTATTCCTATTTTACAGTTGATGAAATTGAGACAAACAAATTATTAACTTCCTCAAGGTCACATAACTACAGTGTCTGATGCTGCATTTGAACCCTGGTCTTCTTGACTCCAGGCCCAGGACTCCATTCCCTGTGTTACTTTGCTGCCTTTTGAGAAGAAAGATTGAAGAGAAGTGTGAGAATAGGGATTTTAGTGGGGTAAATCTGCTGGAGAAGATGGGATAGAGTGGGATGACTTGTGCATGTACAGAGGGATTTGTCTTGTCAAAGAGAAGGGCTGCCTCATTATAGGAGAAAGATAAAGTAACTGAAGGCATTTGGGTTTGCTGAGAAGATGAGGAGAAGGAGGGCAGAAATACTCCTGACTTCTTGAATACCACTTGAATTCAGGTTTTGGGAGAGCTGGCCTAATTGGTTATACTTCTGAGGGTAAACTTCTGGTAACAAAGTATATGTCCATTCATTCTCATTCATTCAATAAAGATTTGAAAAAACTTAATGATTTAAAAAAAATCTTGATTCTCAAATATATATCCTTTCTTTCTCCTTACTTGTAATAAAAAAAATAATAAGGGAAAGGAGGGAGGAAAAGAAATTTAGCAAAAGTAACCAAAAATATCCCCAATCAACCTAATTTTTTGTTACATTCACTGTTCCATCTCCATCGTCTCTTACCTTTTGCAAAGAAGGGAGAAAGGTACATTTTTTAAATCTGTTTTTTTATAATTGATGGTTTGGTACAGTCTTTCATATACTTGTTAATAATTTATAAATATTCTTTAAATTTATTCATAATATTTAGCTACTTATCCATTGAGGAATAATTCTTGGTTTTATATATTTGTGTTAGTTGCCTATATGTCTTATACACACACACACACACACACACACACACACACACACACACGTAAGCCTATATAAACATCTCATTATAAGATATATGGATGCTAAGATTTTTTTTCTTCAATCATAAAAGTTCATTTCTTATTCTAGCTACATGAATTTTATTTGTACAAAAGTATTTAGATTTCACATACCTGAAATTTCTGTATCTTCTTGTGATCTTTTCTATTTTGTGTTTGGTTTAGAACTCTCCCCCAATTGTAACCTTAAAATCTTATTCTCTTATAATTTGTTATGTTGTGACTTTTAATATTCAGGTCCCTTATTCACTTGGAATTTATTGGGTATATGTACGTTGGTAACCTAAACCAGCTCATCTTCCCTATACTTTTTCTCATATGGATCAATACATATTTATTTAAGTAGCAATTAAATGCTAGGCACTGTGGCAAGCACTGAAGATACAAACATAAAAACAAAGCAGCCTCTGTCTTCAATGAGTTTAAGATGAAGGATATAGGTTGCGGATAATACAATTTAATTGGGAGAAGAGTAAACACAAAATCTTTCACGTATTTTACTTTTGGGGAAATAGGGAGCTCTACTTTATATGCTATTATATATCTTATACATACACATCTCTTTCATAACCTGTATATATCTTTTATGTATCTAATCACTTAGCATATATTTGTTTACATGTTGTCTCCTCCACCAGAATGGAAGGCTCCTTGAGGGTAGGGACTATTTTTGTCTTTGTTTCCCTAGTGCTAGGCACATAGTAGGCCCTTCAGAAATGTTTGTTGTCTTATTTTTGGCTAGTACTTTGTTGCTTCCCCATGTTGACTTTACTTACATAATTTTAAATGATGTATACTGTTCTTTTAGTTCTGTTTTCTTTAGTTTATGTGATTTCATACAAGACTTCCAGGTTTCTCTTAATTCTCCATTTCTTTCATTTCTCTCATAATAGTAATATTCCCCTAGTACTCATACACCTCAGTTTACTTGACCATTCCCCAACTGTTGAGGGTGTATGTTTTGTTTATAGTTTTGTTTTCTGGTTGTTGTTATCACAAATAATGCTGCTGTGAATGTTTTTTGTACATATGGGTGTTTTCTTGTTGTCAGTCACCTCCCTGGGGTATAGTTCTAGTAGTTGAATCTCTGGGTCAAAGGGCATAAATAATTGGGTAACTTTGCTTGCATAATTCCAAATTGTTTTCCAGAAAAGTTGAGCCAATTCACTCACAGCTCCACCAGCTGGGAATACATTGCTTCTCTTCCCACAGCCCTTCCAACAAGGAGCTTTTTCATTCTTTTCCCATCCTTGCTTGCTTGATGGGTTTGAGGTGATCATAGCTTTGAAATCCAAATCACTCCTTCCTCCTTCATTTTAAGGATTAAAAGACAGTCCTAGAGAGGGTTCAGAAATTTGCCAGTAGTCATATAGATAATGTCAGAGGCAGCATAGAATCTAGGTTCTCTGACTCTAATTTAGTACTCTTTCAATACATTAAGGTTGCTTAATTTAAATTTCGTTGAGTTAGTCATTTTAGATGTTTTTTTTTTCTCAGATGATTATGGATAGTTGATATTTTCTTTTAAAAGTTTTTCTTCAAATCCTTTGACCACTTACTTTTTTAAAAAATCAGTATGAGGCAGCAGGGATAGGTTTCTATTTGAATTTGGTGTCATTGCTTTGGTGGGGAGAGACCAAGCCTCAAAATTAGGAAGACCTGATTTCAGTCTTGGTCTCAGATATAGTAATAACCAACACATACTATCTTAAAGTTTGCAAAATGTTTTACAGCATCTTATCTTACTTGTTCAACATTTTATCTTACCAGCTCACTAGCTATATGACCCAGGGTGAATCTAATCTGTCAGGGCCCCACATCTTAGAAATTACATCTGCAGATGTACATGGGTAGAGCAGGTTTTTCACTAGGTTCTCTACATCAATGAAACCACAAGTCTGGCCTAATAATAATAATAATAATAATAATAATACAAAGATTTCCCTCCATCTGCTTCTACTTAGGGTATATTTGAACCTATATTGCCACTTCTCCTTTTCTTCCCCACTTTTAAATTCCATGAGAGAAGGAATTGTGTCTTAATTATTTTTCTCTCTCCTTCAGTATCTAACATAGGGCCTTGCATGGAGTAGGTAATAACTCTAGAGCTGTTGAATGAATGAGTCAATCTATCCCTATTTGTTCCACCTACAGTACATTAACCTCTCTACCTTGATGTAGAGAAGACTTGGTCTCTCCGACAACCTACTGACATGCATGTCTTATTTGCCCAAAATGCCTGATTTCTCCTTTGATGAGAGCAGCAGCTTACTGATTACACTTTAATTGAAGCAAGGGAACCAGAAAACCTCAGTGTACTTTTATATGAGCAAATTGGCTGCCAGCACTAGGATGTTTGGCAGTTCTCTGGGTTTATTGTGGGAAATAAATGAGGGCCATGTTTCATCACTGCCAATAGAGAAGGTTGCCATGGGTACTGCAGGATGGAAGACTAATTAAAAAAAAGTTTAAAAAAAAAGAGCAGTAACAACTGTGTTCAACAAGGAAATATTTGATCTGCAAATATATATTTAGTTTAGCATAGACTAGGGAATCCAACCTACTTAGAGATCAGGTATAACCTTTTAAAATATAATTTATTTTTGTTTTCAGTTCTTAATTCTTTCCCTCCCTCATTTATTGGAAGATAAACAATACAATCAGGTATGACCTTGGATCTGTTCTATAGATGGTATCCTGCTCATGCCAGCCTGCCTATGTTTCTTTCAGAGGGCAATACTTGTTATTCTATAAAAATGGTATGGAATTAATTCCAGAGATGTGACATCCATGTCTTTCTCTCCTGCTCCCAGTAGCCTCTACCTCCCTTTTATGGAGGAATCCAGATTTTTTATTTTATTTTATTTATTTATTTATTTATTTTAAATAACTTTTTATTGACAGAACCCATGCCAGGGTAATTTTTTACAACATTATCCCTTGCACTCACTTCTGTTCCGATTTTTCCCCTCCCTCCCTCCACCCTCTCCCCCAGATGGCAAGCAGTCCTATACATGTTAAATAGGTTACAGTAGATCTTGGATACAATATATGTGTGCAGAACCAAACAGTTCTCTTGTTGCTCAGGGAGAATAGGATTTAGAAGGTATAAATAACCCAGGAAGAAGAACAAAAATGCAAGCAGTTTACATTCATTTCCTAGTGTTCTTTTTTTGGGTATAGTTGCTTCTGTCCATCCTTGATCAATTGAAACTAAGTTAGATTTTCTCTTTTTTGAAGAAATCCACTTCCATCAGAATACATCCTCATACAGTATTGTTGTTGAGGTATATAATGATCTCCTGGTTCTGCTCATTTCGCTCAGCATCAGTTCATGTAAGTCTCACCAATCCTCTCTGTATTCGTCCTGCTGGTCATTTCTTACAGAACAATAATATTTCATAACATTCATATACCACAATTTATTCAACCATTCTCCAATTGATGGGCATAGGAATCCAGATTTTTAATTGCTGTAAGCCAAGGTCCTTGGAAAGAGAAGTAAGATAAAAGTAGGAAGTGGAATTTTTCTAAGGGATTTGGTCATGGTGGATGAAAAGCATGAAAAGGAAAGCGAAATCAAAAAATATGTGTAGCAAGGATCACCTATGATGCCCGATTTTGGCAAGGTACCTATTTGCTCCACTTGTTAGTCATTCCATCAGTAAGTATTTATTTAGCATTTACTATGTGTCAGGTACTGTGCAAAGTTCTGAGCATAGAAAAATAAAGTAAAAAACAGTCCCTTATTTCAAGGAACTCATATTTTAATGTGGGAGACAACAATCAAACAACTATGTATAAACAAGCTATAGATAGGATAAATTGGAGCTGTTTAGTAGAGGAAAAATTATAACTGTAAGGAGGAATAAAAAAAAAACTGTCATCTCAGCATCTTGTTATAGTACTTGTGAAATATCAATAATGTGATTCTGGAACATATAACCATGGGACATATGGTCTCCTTGAGGAGAATGGCCTTGCCTCTGTGCTAGGAGCTGGGATTGGGTAGGAGTAGGGATTGTTTTTGTTTTAGTTTATGTTTTTTTAGACTAGCAGAGAATAGCAATGGTTTCTCATCTCTGGAAATTCTTGCCTTGGTCGCTTGTTAGTTGTAATCTAATCTTGCCTCAATACTGTAATACAGTAGAGAGTTGAATTTGGAACCATATTCCTGGATTAAAATCTTCCCGTATTTACTCGCTGTATCATTTTTGGATAAATTACTTTGATTTCTCTGGATCTCATTGTCCTCTGAAAAATGAGGAGATTAAAAAATGATATAGTCTTTTCTAGCTTGAAATTCTATTATTGGGCAATTTGGGCATCCATTTAGGACGAGGCTGTACTAGAAATACCATCTACTTCCTGAATGCTTTATTGGAAGGCCTACCAGCTGTCCTATCCCATCTTGCACTCTCTTTTTGATTATTTTGCTCAGTAACTGAAATCTGTTACAAATGGCCTTATCTTTATCCATTTTGACTTTCAGTCATTTGCTTGATACTGGGGATGTGCTGAATTATACAGAAGCTTTTTCTCAACCCTTATGAAATGTGTTTTCCCTGTCCACTCATCAAATCTTGAAGGACTACTGAAGTCTTGGAGACTAACCAACTCCTGCCACTGCCTCAAAAATGAAATGCTCCTTTGTCAGAGCCAAAGAAAACAAGATCCACTTCCCCCTCACCCCCTCACTCATCTAATACTTTAATTGCCACTAGAGTCAGTCAGAGAGAATTTTGGGTTTTATTTCTTTGAATTGAACTTCCAGTGCTAAATATTTAGCCCAAGTCTTGGCCCAGCTTGTCTGGGTGACCCTCAACAGCATATTTCTTCTCTGCCTGCTTCAGCCCATGTGTTAACTTAAGTCTGCTGTTCTGTTCCAACACTAATTAACCCAAAATATTCCTTCCTAGTTAAGTTATAGTCATGTGGAGGAGGCGTGAATGAGGTAGATGGTTCTTCTTTAAGGCCTATTTCTCAGCAAAGAGTAAGAAGCAAAACAATTTCTTGCTAGACCAAAAGTAGGTTTTTTTCTGTCAGTGAATTTCAAACTTCATGGGAGGTGTTACCCATTTCAAGACAACCAGACCAGTTGTTAGTGGTGGGGACAGAAGACTGAGGTGATGGAGGGATTGGCAACCATGACAGTTGACTGTAGCTAGTATCAGAGCTAGGAGCCTTGGAAAATATAGAAGTGGAGTCAGCCAGGCAGGCCTCTTCCTTCAAATTATCAGGCAAGTCCTTAAGTAGGCCTAACTGAACAGTCACAAACTTGTTTTTTTTTGGGTTTTTTTCCTGTTGTTTTCTTGTTTTTTGATAATTTTGTTTCAGCATAATTGATTTCTTTTGTCTCTATGTGTTTTGTTTTACATTTACAAACATTATTATAAAAAGGAATCTATAATTTTGACCAGAGGAGCTATGACATAGTACAAAGGTTAGAGGAAGTGATGGTCTAAAGGCAGTTACAGTCAGGAAAGTGGTTTGGACCAAGGAGGTCTCATAAAGCATGTTTTCCTCTATGACAAATTCTCTCTGTCTCTGTCTCTCTCCCTTTCTCCCCCCCCCTTTCTCCCCCAACCCTACTCTCTCTTTCTCTTTCTCTCTCTCTCTCTCTCTCCCCCCCCTCCCTTTTTAAAATTTGCTTAATTTTATATTAATCTTCTTCAGCAATAGGTTCTGTGTCTCCTTCTGATGCAAACACTAAGTTGTCCATGGTTTGGGTTAGGCTGTCTTATGTATAGGTATCAGCTGGCAAAGGACAAGTCCAAAGAGCATGATGAGAGCAGAAGGATGGAATCTATGGTGGACTGGCCTCTCTCTTTACCAGAGTCTGTGTGTGCTCAGGAGAAGCCAAAACTTGACTTTTTGACATGGAGTGTTTTACAATTTCACCACTTAATTCTCTTCCCTCCCACATGTAACCATGCAAAAGATTATGATTTCTAGTGTTAGTTGTGCTTTGCAGGATCTGCTGTTCTGAGGAGACAAGATCATAAGTGGTATCTGGGTAGAACAAATGGTCTAGAACAGTGGTTCTCAAAGTGTGGTGCAGTGAATCCTGGAGGGTCTCTGAAATCCTTTCAGAGGTTCTATAAATTCAAAATTAGTTTTTTTTCCTATTTATGATAAATATCTATTATGTAACCCATATAAACAAAAACTCTTTGGACATATTCTCAATAGTTGTTAATACCGTAAAGATACTGAGAAAAAGAGTTTGAGAACCACTGGTCTAGAATCTGGAAGACCTGAGTTTGTTTGTTTGTTTGTTTATTTATTTATTTATTTTATTTAATAGCCTTTTATTTACAGGATATATGCATGGGTAACTTTACAGCATTAACAACTGCCAAACCTCTTGTTCCAATTTTTCACCTCTTACCCCCCACCCCTCCCTAGATGGGGATGACCAGTGATTTAAAATATTAAAATATAAATTAGATAACAATAAGTATACATGACAAAACGTTATTTTGCTGTACAAAAAGAATCAGACTCTGAAATATTGTACAATTAGCTTGTGAAGAAATCAAAATGCAGGTGTGCATAAATATAGGGATTGGAATTCAATGTAATGGTTTTAGTCATCTCCAGGTTCTTTTTCTGGATAGCTGGTTCAGTTCATTCTGCTCCATTGGAAATGATTTGGTTGATTCGTTGCTGAGGATGGCCTGGTCCATCAGAACTGGTCATCATATAGTATTGTTGTTGGAAGTATATAATGATCTCCTGGTCCTGCTCATTTCACTCAGCATCCAGTTAGTAAGTCTCTCCAGGCCTTTCTGAAATCATCCTGTTGGTCATTTCTTACAGAACAGTAATATTCCATAATATTCATATATCACAATTTATTCAGCCATTCTCCAACTGATGGACATCCATTCAGTTGGAAGACCTGAGTTTAAAACCAGCCTCATGCACACTTGCTGTGTGACCCTGAGTAAGTCACTTAATCTCTGTCTGCCTCTGCTACCTCATCTGTAAAATGGGAATAATGATAGCACTTATATACCAAGATCAACAATTATAAAGCTCTTCACAAGATGCCTGGCACATAATAAGCACTTTATAAATATTAGCTATTATTATTGTTCTTGTTTTGGTTGTTAATCCTCAGTTTCTAGTTGACTCTGTTGATTTTTCACTGGCAGATGTTTCACTAAACTGTTTTTGCTAGCATTTTTTCTTAGAAGTCTTCCAATATATTTTGCTTTGATTTAATTAATATCCCCTCCTCCCCCTTTTTAAAAATCTCCTTTCAGAGATCATAAACCTGGTTTTCTTATATTCAGCAGTAAAGTACTATTTTCTCTTGAGGTGAGTTTGAAATTGCAGGGATATATCATATTAGTTTTGATTATAATCCATACTTCTTCCCATAAATGGAGTATCTTTGAAAGGAAAAAAAATACAAATAAATATACACTAAAAAATAATCACATAAAATTACATTTATAAAATATATGAAGTTTACTGTGAGAGCTTTAACAATTTTCTCTAAATTCAAATACAGATTTTTTTTCATTATCATTGTTCCCTTTGTCTTCATTACTTTCATTATTATTATTAATTGTAAGCAACACCCAGGTTTTGTGCCTAGCAGATAGGGGGTACAAATGCAGCATCTGTGGATCTGTGTCGTATTTGAGTTGTTTTGGAATTACTGGTTGGTTTTGTGTCTTGCTTAAGACAAAGATTTATTGTGATCAAAAGCAAAGGTAGCAGTTGGATGGGTAAGTGGGTAGCTTCCTGGTGTGTAATGCTCAGCAGGTCACAATAAGAAATACTTTCTTTGGCAAGTAGAGTTATTTTGAGGTCATTCAAGTCCAGTGTGATATCTTGAAGTCTCAAAGCTTTTTGAAGATACTAGCAAAGGGGAGGTACAATTTCCATCCCTCAGCTAGGCTACACTTTTGTCTCAATTCTTATTTAAAGAAAAAAAGCAAATTCAGTGTGCATGAGAGAGAAAACCCATTCTCTCATTTTGCTGACAGATTCAGAGAATTCATGAGGAACAATTGCTCTGTTTTTAATGGCCTACCCCAGCAAGTTAGCCAGGAGCCAGAAAGTAAGAAGATTCTCTGTGAAGTTATATCCCCCTTTTGTCATCTGTCAGTTTTCTAGGTGGGAAGTTTTAAGATCTTTCACTAGTTATTTAGCTCAGAGAATAAAATAGTATTTTAGGGCCATTGAGGTCACTGTGGCCATAGTGAGATAGGATGGAATAGGATGGAAAGAAGAAGTAGAAGGGACTGGCATCCTACCTTCGTCATACAAGTTTTCCTTAATTGTATAAATCAGTATGCAGTATCTCCTTCAGACTTGACTTGGCCCTGACACACAATCATCAGATAGATGATATCTTCAGAATGCTAAATAAACTTTGGCTTCTGCATCAGAAATATGGGAGAAGAAAATCCTGTATTCAAAGGAAAGAGGATATGGTGGAAGAATAATGTTTTCAGATTTCTGCATGGGATCTTCTAGTAAAAAAACTCAAAAGAGCTTCCTTAGGACTTTTCCGTGAGCCAAGCATAAGAGAGATGTGTTTGTCCAGCATTAGGATGGGAAATATCTTAAATGGAAAAGGGACCAATTGGTAGAGAAGATTGTTTTATTTTCATTTTTCTAAAAGGTTTTCAGAGTGATGGAGTGTTTTTTTTTTCTATGTTCTTTTTTAAAAATAGAAGACCAGGATGGGAAAAGTGACTGAAAGTAAAATCTTTTTGTAACAGTCTTTCTGATACATATTGGAACCCTAAAAAGCAAGCATCATAGTTCAGCATAGGAGGTATTTATATCTGGAGTCAGAGTGCCTTGATTCAAATCCTTTCTTTGCTATTTAATGTTTGAATGACTTTGGACAAATCCTCAATCTCTCTAACTTTGAGATTTCTCCACTGTAAAATGAGGTGGGTTGACTAGATGACCTGAGATTTCTTTGAGCTCCAAACCTATCATTCTGTAGTTTGGAAGTAAAATCATTATATGATAATGTTGTCAGAAGTCCCAGGTTGTAAATGACCTGAAGGAAGGGGTATTGTCGAGCTTATTTGTGGGTACCAGTGTTGGGAGGGTGGTGAAGTGGAATAATGGATAAACTGCTGAGTCTGGACTCAAGTCCAAATCTGACCCCAGACACTTCTTAGCTGTGTGACCCTGGGCAAGTTACTTAACCTTGATTGCCTCAGTTTGCTCATCTGTAAAATGACCTGGAGAAGAAAATGGCAAACCACTCCAATATTTTTGCCAAGAAAACCCCAAATGAGGTCAGGAAGAGTCTGACATGACTGAACAACAGCATAGACTAGTGTTAGGGACAGTGTCTGATTCGTAATAACTGAAGAAGTAAAATCCTTCCTTCTCTTCCCCATCTCTCTAAATGTGAAGGAGTGGGGAAGAAGAGTGCCAGTGCAGGAATGAATGGGACATCTGTTTCTTCAGATGGAAGCCTCAAATACATCTCTCCAAGACTGTTTACCATTGACCCTTGCCAGAAATCCTGGGATCTAGGTCCAGCTCTGTCGCTTGCTAGGAGCTCTTTGTCTTTGGACAAATCTGATTATCCTGATATTCATTTTTTTTTCATCTGTAAAATGGTAATAATACTTATCCTGCTTTCCTTATTGGGTTACTGTGAAGAATGAATGAGATCATTGTGTGGGAAAACACTTGATAAATTATAAAATGCTTTATGTAATAAGGTATTATCATTTATATTCTAGATGTGAAGGCTGCATTGGCTGTGTAATGAGAACAAAGAACTTTTCAGGTTCTCATCCTTTCCTTTATCCTCCTAAAGTAAATGGAAACTTCAAAGAAGAGGCCTAAGGAAAGACCAGTTGACCTATTTTTTTCTCAAGAGTGAGCATTTCTTAGGAGCAGATGAAATTAAAAGTGATTCTAGCCAGGAAGATATTGGTTTCCTTATGCAGGGTTTCAGATTTAATTATTCCACTCCATCCACATTAGCACAGATTGTTCCAAGCATCCTTGGAGCCAATATGGATCAGTAGCTAAGCAACAGGTGAGAACCTTAGGGCCTTTATTCTAATTCTGGCATTCTTGCTGAAGTTTGGACAAGTTGTACCTTTCTCCTTACCTTTAAAAAGAAGTTAACAATACTGGCTTCTTAGGGTGTGTTGTGAAGAATCCTGAATAAAAGTAATCATGATTACATGCAAATACTAAATGCTCTTGCAATTTTGTTATTAGAAGAATACTAGTTAATAATGCATGGGTAATCCTGAGATTGAAACAGCTATATGTCACTTTGGACAAAGTGCTGGACCTGCAGTCCCAAAGATCAAGTTCAAATTTGGCCTCAGACACAAGTATTAGCTGGGTGACATTGGATAAATTTACTTGACCACTATCTGCTTCTGTTTCCTCAGCTCTATTATCTACTTCCCAGAGTTGTGAAAATCAAATGAAATAATAAAGAGTTTAGCATGGTGCCTGGCACGTAATATGCTTTATATAGATGGTAGCTGTTATTATTATTAAACAGACTTTGAATTGTCAAAGAAGATTAAGCATGAGTGCCCAATTCAGGTCTTGCCCCTAATATGAAGTAGCTCATCCTGGACAGTGACCCTCTTAGCAGCCCAGGCTGATTTCTAAAACTGAAAGGTGAAGGGATGGTGCCAACCCGAATTGATAGGGTTCCTTAATAAAAGCACTCTAATCTGACCTTCTTTAGTCCATCATACCCTTTCTCTTACCCCATCTCCCCCCCCAAAAAAAAGTCAGCGAATAAAGAAAAAGTATTTGTTTCACACAGTTAGGAATACAGGTACAGAAGTGAGATACTCCCTAACTTCAAGGAACTTAAACTCTAATGCAGACTACAAGAAGGGGAACAGTAGCCAAGGAGGGGACTTTGGGCATCACAGAGATAATGATCTCTGTGATAAGATCATCTTGAAATGAGCCACAAGGCATTATTAGATTAATTAAGCCCATTCTTTTCAAAAGCAGAGAAGTATTGCTTTGATTATCAGGCTTAAAGGCAAAATTGGGAGGAATAGGGAGTATATGTAGAAGTAGAATACATGGCAAGATGGTACAAATGGAAAGTTAGAGAGGATATGAAGAATAGTTTGTTCTGGAAGTAGTTAAGATACATATGGTGGGCTAGGTTAGTTTGCACTCACTTAGCATTCAGGACCATTCAGTTCCCTTGCAGAAGCTCCAGACCTGAATGGATTAATTCCCCATTGTTAATTTATATAACACCTCTTCCCCCTCCCCATTAAAAAAAAATTGGACTAATAATTTCTTTGGAGGAAAATCTTAGGTCTTCCTCTATCCTTGATGATCTGCAATTATTTTGCAATTTATGGTCTGAAAATATTGTCTGGGGCACATAAAAGTTAGTTGACTTGGCCGTTGTCACTTGGCTAGAATACTAGAGAAGAGGGATGATAGTCATGGATTCTTTATCCGTGACAGACCTGACAGCCTTTCTGGAGACATCTTTCTTCTGAAGAATTCAAAGCACTTTTACATTTATCCATGACAACTGTCAGGGAAATTTGGGGTAGTGCTATTGTCATTACATTTATTGATACATAAAGCAATGAAATATAGAATTATTAAGTACTTTGCCTGAGATTACTTAGTAGATAATAAAAGAAGACCTAAAATTCATATCTGCTGGGTTCGTTTTTCTCCTAGGCCTACAAGTTTTTTCCTTTGCCTTGGATCTGGATACTATTTGGTTACTATCTAAGGCTGACTGCTTAATGTTGGGACTAGCTTGTGATAGAAAGCTTTCCTTGTATGACTGTTTGATAGTGCGAGTTAACACCTTATTTAGGATTTAAATTTTTTCCTTTTGGGGCGGCTTGCACTTTTATTGTTATTTATTTTGCATTTTTTTTTCATAGTGGCTGCTCAAATTAAAGAAACAGCAACCACTAAACCAGGTACACGTTGACCTGTCTTTGTGCATATTGCAAAAAGTATTTTCCTTTCCTATTTAGAGAGAGCATCCCAAATACATTCTATTTTGCTAAGTAAATTGACATCATATTTATTTATTATTGCACGTTGATTTCATTATAGCAATCAGTAGTAGTCATATGAAATATCAGTCTCTGGTTAATCAGACAATGGGCTCAGAAAAGTACTTTTTCCCTCCCTCGAATACCAATAGGCACAGAGTAGACTGAATAGTTTTACAATTCTTTGAAAATTATTTTTGTAATGGTATGAAAAGATTTCCCAGGATGAAGTATTCACAGCTGGGAAAACAGTTGTTACTTTGAAGATGGTTTTCCCAGGCACAAATCTCACGTCTCCCACTGTTTGGAATATAAACAGTATATTGTGTAAACTTATTACTTTTTGTTACTACTTAATGGAGTTTCATAATCCTTTTTCCATACTAACTGAACTGTCACTTCTTTTCAGGTATATTCTCTTAGTGATATGTTTCTTAGGGGGAAATATATTTAGTTATGCCTATGTGTTCTTTGTGTATCAATTTATTTAATGATAATAGCACTAGTTGACATCTATATAGCTGGGGTTTTTAAGATTTATGAACTGCTTCATATAAATTATCTAATATGAGTCTCTAAAATCCCATATTGCTGTTGAGAAAATAGAGGCTTAACTTTCATGAATATATAGCAAATAAATTCCAAAATCTGAATTTGAACTCAGGTCTCTCTTATTACATCCTGACTTGATAGATATATTTAGGCATCCACAAGTTTTTGGGGGATCAGACAGTATTGACCTTTTGTTCTATGCCCAGCATTATTCTAGACATTGTAAATGGTGCAAAAGAAATAACGTATATAATCATACAAATATATTTACACATATAAATTTATGTGTATATAGATAGATATAGACATGCATATACATATATACACACATATATATAATATACATAATATATATATATATATATATATATATATATATATATATATATATATATATATATTACATGTAGTCCCTGACCTTGTGTTTGTAGTTGAGTTTGGCAGACAACAACATGAAACAATTAGAAAACAATATGACAGTATATAATCTGGTCAAAAGGGGCGATGCAGACAGGAAGTGCAATAGCAGTTCAGAAAAGAAGGTTCTGAGAAATTAATCTACATATAATATGGAAACCTATTAACCATGAGTTTCATTTTTTTTTCCCTTCAGAGATATTACCATAGCTGCTAAAAAGGAGCAAAATAGAACTATTTAAATTTTGCATTCTAACCCTTACAAGCAGAGTCAAAGTAGATCAAGAATGTGTGATTTAAACAAAACAAAATAATTAAATAGAAGAGGTGCTAAATGGGAATGGAAGTATAAGACAGTTCCCTCAGAGAGATTATAGTTTAGTAGGAGAATTAAAAACATGTACTGAAGAAGGAAATGCAAACCACTCCAGTATCTTTGCCAAAAAAATTCCAAATGGGGTCATGAAGAGCTGGACATGACTGAACAACAATGAGAACATACAAAGAAATATGATGCAAAGTACAATTCAAAGTGTTTTGTTAATAGTGACATATGAGTGGTGTGAACAAAATGAATAGGGATTTAGAGGGTGAAGAAAGCTTTTTTTTTTTTTAACCCAGATGATTATAGAAGGCTTCTTGGAGGAAGTGAGGCTAAGCCAAGGAGGCTCTAAGGAAAGGGATGTAAGAAATCTCATTAGCAAATGAAAAGTGAAAAACTACAAGATATGTTTAAGAAACTAAGTAAATTGTTAAATTTAGTTGAAGTATTGGGTTCATGTATGGGAACAGTGGAAGAGAATATTTATTTTTTTTCCTTTTTTTTTCTTTTTATAGCTTTTTATTGACAGAACATATGCATGGGTAATTTTTTTACAATATTATCCCTTGCACTCACTTCCGTTCCGACTTTTCCCTTCCCTCCCTCCATCCCCTCCCCCACATGGCAGGCAGTCTTATACATGTTAAATATGTTAAAGTATATCCTAGATACAATATATGTGTGCAGATCCATACAGTTCTCTTGTTGCACGGGAAGAGTTGGATTCAGAAGGTAAAAATAACCTAGGAAGAAAAAAAATGCAAACAGTTTATACTCATTTCCCAGTGTTCCTTCTCTGGGTGTAGCTGCTTCTGTCCATCATTGATCAATTGGAACTGAATTGGATCTTCTCACTGTCGAAGAAATCCACTTCCATCAGAATACATCCTCATACGGTATCGTTGTTGAAGTGTATAATGATCTCCTGGTTCTACTCATTTCACTTAACATCAGTTCATGTAAGTCTCTCCAAGTCTCTCTGTATTCATCCTGCTGGTCATTTCTTACAAATTGTGATCCCAGATTGTGAAGGGATTTGAATGCTGTGGTAAGAAATATAGGCTATTCAGTAGACATTGGGGAACCATTATAGGTTTTGTCAAGGAGAATTATCAAAGAGCCCTCAGGTTTTGAATTTGGTATGACTTGCCCCCCCCCCAAAAAAAAAGTAATAGAAATAGCCGGGGCAGGAGGAGTGGAGGCTTTGATTTTAATGAACTAGGTCAGCATTTGGAGTGGATAACCTTATTGGTTCACGTTATCTTGGGTGTATCAGGGTGGCCTTTTCCTGCTGTGTGCTGCCTGGTCAAACTACCTTGGAAGGCCTTGGAAACCAGGAGGCAGAAATGAGTGGTATTGGCCAGATGTTTTTAGTTCTGGGAGTCATATTTTTAGGAAGTTTTTGTCAAGCTGAAAGATGACTTGGATGTTGAAAGGATATTTTTTGAGAGAGGTAGGAATGGGGGTGGATAGAGATGCTCTAGGGGAGGGGAAAGTTGATATTTCAATAGTTGAGGGGGGGTGAGGAGGGAGGAGAGAGACAGGGAGATAAACACAGAGATAGACAGAGAGAGAGACAAAAACAGACTTATAGAGAGAAAGAAACAGGCAGAGACAGAAACTGGCTGTGGAGGACTGAAGCAAAGTCAGCAATGTATAGGTTAAAGAGAAGCATATTCAGGCTTATTAGCAATTTCTTATTAGCAATTAGCAAAGTCCTAAGGTGAAGCTGTCTGCTCTCCTAGGTAGTAGCTCCCCCCTTCCTCCTCCACCCTCTGTGTTCAGATGGAAAAGAACCACATTTTAGGAGTATTCTAGAATTCTTAGTGTGTTGTGGCTAGCCTAGAGGACTCTGGCTAGAGTCCAATTTTTTTTTTTAAAGGATTACAGAGACTTCTAAGATACTGTGAATGTTCACAAAGCAAAATGCTAAAGCAGAGACGGGGCTGTAAGATTTCATAAGAGAAACCAAAATGCACAATAGATGAGTTAGTCAGGGTTAATCAGGGCTTGTCTCATTTGTCAAATAAAGTGACAAAAAAGCAGATATAAAAGAAGCCACTCAAAGGTACTATGCCATCCATTCAGTCTATAAGTATTTTTTTAAGCACTTACTATGTAAAAGTACTCTTAATTCTTAGGAAAATAAAAGCAAAAAACTGTGCGTACCTTTAGATCCAGCAGTGTTACTACTGGGCTTATATACCAAAGATATTTTAAAGGGAAAGAAATCTATATGTGCAAGAATGTTTGTGGCAGCCCTCTTTGTAATGTCCAGAAACTGGAAACTGAGTGGATGCCCATCAATTGGAGAATGGCTGAATAAATTGTGGTATATGAATGTTATGGAATATTATTGTTCGGTAAGAAATGATCAGCAGGATGATTTCAGAAAGGCCTGGAGAGGCTCACATGAACTGATGCTGAGTGAAATGAGCAGGACCAGGAGATGATTAAATACTTCAACAACAATACTGTATGATGATCAATTCTGATGGACCTGGTTATCTTCAGCAATGAGATGAACTAAATCAGTTCCAATGGAGCAGTAATGAACTGAACCAGCTACAGCAAAAGAACTCTGGGAGATGACTAAAAACCATTACATTGAATTCCCAATCCCTATATTTTTGTCCGCCTGCATTTTTGATTTCCTTCACAGACTAATTGTACACTATTTCAGAGTCTGACTCTTTTTGTACAGCAAAATAACTGGACATATATACTTATTTTGTATTTAATTTATACTTTAACATATTGGTCAACCTGCCATCTAGGGAAGGGGGTGGGGAGAAAGAGGGGGAAAATTGGAACAAAAGGTTTGGCAGTTGTCAGTGCTGTAAAATTACCCATGCATATAACTTGTAAATAAAAAGCTATAAAAACAACAACAACCACAACATAGAGTCTCTTCCCTCAAGGAGCTCCTCTGTCAATGGGAGGACACATCATGAAAACCGCGTATATACAAGACATATGTAGTCTAAGAGGTAGGCAACTGCAGGGGAAAAGCAATGAGTGAGAAAGAAAAAGATCTTTTGCAGTTAAAGTGGGATATAAATTCTTTTTTTTTTTTTTAACTTTTTTCCAGTACTATTTTATTTTTCCAAATACATATAAAGCTAGTTTTCAACATTCATTTTTGTAAAACTTTTGTGTTCTAAATTTTTCTTCCTCCCTTCTGTACTTCCCCCCTCCCCAAGACAGCAGGCAATTTGATATAGGTTAAATACAGGCAATTAAAATTAAAATTTTAAATTTAAATTTAAATTAAGTTTTTAAATTAAAATTAAACATTTTCCCATATTTGTCATATTGTGTAAGAAAAATCAGACCAAAAGGGGGAAAATGAGAAAAAGAAAAAACAAAAAGGTGAAAAATACTGTGCTTCGATCCACTTTCAGTCTCCATAGTTCTCTCTTGGGATTCTTTTGACATTTTCCATCCCAAATTGGAATACCTTGAATCACTGCATTGTTAAGAAGAGCCAAGTTGATCACAGTTGATTATCCCATAATCTGGTTGTTACTGTGTAGGATGTTCTCTTAGTTCTGCTGACCTCACTCAGCTTTAGTTCATGTAGTTCCTTTCAGGCTTTTCTGAAACCAGTCTGCTGATCATTTCTTATAGAACAATAATATTCCATGACCTTCATATACCACAACTTATTCAGCTATTCCCAACTGATAAACATCTACTCAGTTTCCAGTTTCTTTCCACCACAAAAAGGGCTGCCACAAACATTTTTGCACATGTGGGTCCTTTCCCCTCTTTTATGATCTCTTTGGGATACAGAACTGCTAGATTAAAGGGTATGCATAGTTTTATAGCCCTTTGGGCTTAGTTCTAAATTTGAGCTGATTCTTGAAGGGAAGTCCAAAAGAAGGTAGAATAGAGGAGAATATCATTCCATGCATGGGAATCAGCCAGCAAAAAGGCATAGAGTATTAAGATGAATGTAGTGTATAAAAAATTGTAGACAGACCAACATAGCTGAATTAGTCTATGGTAGAAAGTAGGTTGTAAGAATCCTGGAAAAGTAGGAAAAGGCCAGATTATGAAGAGCTTTAAAAGCCAAACTAAATTTTATGTTTGATTTTGGAGATAACAGGGAATCACTAGAGGTTATTGAAATGTGTGTGTGTGTGTGTGTGTGTGTGTGTGTGTGTGTGTGTGACAGAGAGAGAGACATACACAGAGTCAGAGATTCAGAGACAGAGAGGGGAGGGGGAGAAGAAGAAAGGGAGAGATAGACAGAGAGATAAACAGAAAGCCAGAGACAGAGACATATATGGTCAGACTGCTGCTTTTAGAGAAATCACTTTGGCAGTTGAGTAGATTATAGTTTGGGAGAGATGAATCGGAGATACCATATAGAAAGTTCTTGCAGTATTCTAGGTGAGAAGAAATAAGGACCTGGAGATGATGGTAAAAGATGTTAATGATAAAATAAAGTGCCAAGTCTTGGCAATACACTGTATAGGTGTGTTGAGTATAAGTAAGGAGCTGAGGATGACACTCAGGTTGTAAGCTTAGGTAACTGAAAGAACAGTCCAGTTCTACCTGTGACAATGATAAGAATGAGAGAAGAGGGAAGAATTTGACTGGGAAAAAAACTGAATTCTATTTTGACAGGTTGAGTTTGACTTGACTACTATATATCCAGTTTGAGATTTCCAAAAAAAGCTTTTTGTGAAATGAGAGAGACTGAAACCTAGGAAAACTGTTAGGATTGGATATATAGGTCTAGTAGTATGGAGGGAGAAGGAGAAGATCCAAGACAGAGCCTTAGGGGACATCTGTGATTATTGTGAGATTTGTGATTGAGAAAGACAGGTTCAGTAGGTAGGAGGAATACTGGGAGAAGAAAAACTGCATTGATAGTGATCAGCACTTCTTCACTTGAGACAGGAGTGAAGGAGAAAGAAATAGTAAAGGTGTAAAATGTAAGATGACGTTCACACACACCCTATTCTTTACTATGCTTCTAACCTCTGCCCTGCCCCCTCTGTGCCATAACATATCACTTGGCCTGATGACCATGTTCAGTCCTTTTAGGACTCAGTTTATGTTCCATATTGGAAATATTCTCCCTCATACTTTCTGTTAGGCTGAATTTTTCACATCATTTCTAAGCCCAATGTTAGTACCCCAATCATGAATCCTTTTACTATGGCAAGAGCCATACTAATATTTTTTCTGTCCCCACTTCCTATCCTTTACAAAGCCATATGTACTATTCAGCATTTTAGCACATTATCTTGTTTTGTTATATATTCATTAAATTCTAATTTGATCTCCTGACAGAAACAGAAAAAAACAGCCAATTTATCAATTAATCTTTTATGTACATTTTAGCTATGAAAGGCAATTTTTACAGTTAAGAATGTTTTGATTTACGTAGGTCTTTTGTTGTGGAGTGATGGATAAAGTGCCATTTTTGGCATCAGGAAGAGTGGGGTTTAAATATTCCATCTAAGCCTACTTAGCTACATAAGCATCACTTATTTAACCCTTTCTGAATCTGTTTCCTCATCTGTAAAAAATGGTTAATGATAACTATAGTACCTACCTCATTAAGTTAATGTGATATTCAAATGAAATAATATTTGTAATTTTCAAATCTTGATATGGAAACATCAGGTTTTCTTGTGATAATTATCAGTAATGACAGTAGTTTAAATTCACAGATATTTTTCAGTTTAATTTTACAACCAGAAACCATGGTCAGCCAGTTGTTTAATAAGCTGATTTTCCTGGAGAAAAAGATAACATTGGAGTTCATTTATATTTTGACATGAGTATATGTAGGGATTTTGTTTTGTTTTTATTTCCTTTTGTCTTACTTTTGCTCTGGACCTATGATATATGATTTCATTGATATAAAGTAAGGCTTCTTAAACTTCTTCAACTCATGATGCCTTTTTGCTGGAGAAATTTTTGTGTGATCCACAAGGTATATAAAATAAGTATACAAATCAAACATTTACTAATAATAAATCATAAAGAAATTTATTTTAAAACAATTCTTTGGTATACATATTTTACCATTTATGAAAATGAAATCAAATTTGCATACTAATGAGATAAACATACTTTTTTGTTTGCTTGTTTGTTATAATATATAAGTTTTTGGCATCAAACTTAAGGACAAAGAAAATTTGTGAGTAAAAAATCATCTTTGCCCGCTCAGGAGATATATAAATTCTTCTGTTATGAATTTTACTCAAAAAAGTTCACTAATAATTTGAAATAAAAAGTAAGTTCAGATTGAATGTTGACTAGTCCAATGTGCAGGCCAGGGGCACAGTGATTTTTAGTAATAGTTGTTTCTACTGTTTTGATGTTTTCATCTAAATAAAACTGGGTTTTTTGGTTGTTTGTTTGTTTTGTTAGCCATGACCAAAGGGCAAAGTTTCTATTCTGACTAGTCATTGACCATATGTTCCTTTGTGCCCACATACCATGTCACACAGTCAATATTCTTTCAATTCAAGTCAACAAGCAAGTGTTAAATATGAATAATTTGAAGACCACTGTTTGTAGTGAATTTAACACAATACCTACTTGATCCTACTTTTGTTATTCTGAACTTGATACTATTTATAATAGGTTCAGCTAGAGATAGATGGGTGTATTTATGTTACATTTATCCCTCTTAAATAATTTGTCAGAATATTCCTAAATGGATTAAATATAAAACTCTGGCAGTCTTAATCTCTCTTTGTTAAAAATAAGTCAAGCAACAAGCATTTTTCAAAAGTGCCAGAAACTGTATACACTATATAGTCCAGTGTTTACTAGAGATACAAAAAAAAAAAAAAATCAATTTCTACTCTGAAAGTGCTTACATGCTCTAAATTACTATCTCCCTGAAGACAAGAACAGTTTATTTATTTTTGCATTTTCTCCACCTCAGCACTCCATTATTACATGTTTATTTGCAAGTACCTAATAAGGCTCCTTTAATTTCTTCATTTTTATTGTGGGCTTAATTCTAATTCTAATAATATTCTAATATATAAAGAATTAAAAATAACATCGTGTAGAAAAGTGGACTTGTTACATGCACTTTTTTTTCCCTGAGGCAATTGGGATTAAGTGACTTGCCCAGGATCACACAGCTAGGACATGTCTGAGGCTATATTTGAACTCAGGTCTTCTTGACTTCAGGGCTGGTGTTCTATCCACTGCATCAACTAGCTGCCTCTTTGCATGCATCTTTTAAAAAGTATTTAATAACATAATAAAAATTCTGTTTAAACTTTTTGAAGTTTTTTTCTTTTTTGTATTACTTTAATACATTATTGATGTGCTTTCCTTCCTTTTTGCTCTTCTGTCACTAATCCTAAACTCATCCTACCTTTTAATAGATTACATATAGTTAAACAAAACAAATTGGGTGCATTGGCCATATTTGAAAGTCTATCTTATTCTGTACCTCTCTTACTTTTTGCCCTTTTTGAAATCATGATCAATAGATTTATCTGATTTCTGAAGTCTACTGAGGTTGTTCTTCTCTACATTATTCTAGTAATTGTCTGTAGATTGTTCCCCGGGTTCTGCTTACTTCACTCTACATTAGGTTATAAAAGTCTTCCCCAGTTTTTGTGAATCCATCGCATTTCTCTTACAATGCAATGATCTTTATACAATCTTTCTCTAACTGATGGACACCTACTTTGTTTCTAGTTATTTATTACAACAAAAAGTGATGATAAAAACATTTTAAAGAACATCTTTGAGATTCCTTTCCCTCTGTCTTTGGGATATGCCTAATGATGATTTCCTTGGGTTAAACATAAATGAATTTTGAATAAATGAATGAATAAATAACATTAAATAGGCATTCAATAAAACTTACCTGAATTGAAATAGAAAATGTAACTAAGTTAAAAAATCTGTCTTGTTAAAGAATATGCAGAGTTTGTTAATGGTTTCTAAGGATATGATTGTTCTGTGTTTGCTGCATTTGTTGATTTAGTTGTCTCTTAAATGTCTAAAATAGGCACTAGAATTTGTGACAAATTATAGAGGTTAAAGTTGCCTCCATACATTTAAAGTGAGGTGGGTTTTTTTTTTTTTGTTGTTGCCTTTGTGTTTTGAAAGGAATAAATAAAAACAATGGGTCTATCATTTCTTCTCGGTGCCTGGTCTTATTTTCCCAAACCATCTTTTGATCCAAAACAGGATATTTTAAAATTGGAAATTTCCCATAATTTAATAGCTCCGATGGCAAATGGTTGTTTAATATTTAAATAAATTAAATCAAGGAAGTTGCTTTGTATTTGAAACTAGATATATAATGGTTGTTACTGGGTCAAGTGAGGGAGTATTTTGCTCAAGCAATTAGAAAGTTGAATATAATCGAAGAAATATTTGGACTAGGAGACAGAACAAATAAAAAGTAACTGATCCCACCTTCTGTCTTTGAGGATACGATAGAGAATACCATGTAAGTGGTGATGAATCAATTGCACAGTTGAAAGAAACCTTAGAGATTATTTTTTTAGGGTCCAAGATTATTCCAAATATAAACAAAATAATTAGCCCATGCCCTCAAAGACTACATTAGAAAGCTTGTGCATAGCTAAGTAAATGTAAAATATATACAAATTAAATAAATTTTGACAGCGACAGGCTAGGTTAGCTTTAAGGATAGTGATTTGGCAAATAGGTAGCGGTTCAGATAAAGATCAAAAGATTGGATATAGACAGAATTGTTCATATGCCATTTAAGTATTCTAGTTGAGTGATGATGAGAAGAACTCCTTGAGGGCGGGGACAGTCTTTTGTCTTCTTGTATCCCTAAAACTGAACATAATGCCTGGGCAAAGATTTATAGATTAATTACTTCTACCTTCAGAGCATCTGTACTTCTGTCCCCTTTTCTCCACTTCTCTCACCACCACCAGCCTAGTTCTGACTCTTAATTAATTTTTTTCCTGGATTACTGTAGTAACCTCCTAGTTGAATTCCTTTCCTCTCTCTAAACTGTCCTCCATATAATAGGTTTAACCTTGTCCCATCTCTGTACAGGAAAGCTTCAGTGACTTCTTATTTATTTTCAAAACATTCACACTTGCAAAACCTTGTATTCCAAATTTTTCTCCCTTTCTCCCCTCACCTCTCCCCTAGACAGCAAGTAATCTATGTTAAACATGTGTAATTTCTTCTATATATATTTCCACATTTATTATGCTGCAGAAGAAAAATCAGATCAAAAAGGAGGAAAAAAAAAAAAGCAAGCCAACAACAACAATAAAAAAAGTTGAAAATACTATGTTGTGAACCACTCTCACTTCCCACAGTCCTCTCTCTGGGTGCAGATGGTTCTCTCCATCACAAGATCATGGAACTGCTGGCCTCCAACACTTATAATCCCCAGCTCTCTTTGAGGCTCAATTCAGGTACCACCTCCCTCAGGAAACTTTTCCTAATCTTATTTGTTAGTACTGTCCCCCCTCATTTACAATTTACTTTGTTTACTCGTATTTATGTCTTTGTGTTACTGTTGTATCCAAGAGTATGCTGGTGAATGTTTAACGCTGGTTGGGTGGGGGAGCGGGGAGGAGTGCATACAACACATTTAATAAGCATTATCAACATTTCTCTATGACTTTCTTAAGTATATAAATCAACAAAACAATATATTGCCCTGATTTATAGCATTTGCTCTCTCAAGCCAATTGGCACTGATTCCAGTACATCCTATTAGAACATAAGTTCCTTGAGGGGTAAGGATTGTTTAGATTTTGTCTTTTCATTCCCAATAGCTAGCACAATGTCCTACATGTAGTAGATGCATAATAAATAAATGCTTTCATTGAATTGAATTGATCCCCTCTGAGAATTGTAGATTTATTGAAGGACTGATCTCATTAAATGACTCAATATAATAAACAAATGTTTTGTAGACTGATTAAATAACATTTTGCCAATATGTATTATAATTTTCAGATAAATATAGATGCTGTTTTGATGAAGAAAATTTATATTTAAAAGTTTTTAAATTCAGAGTTGTTTTGTAATATTTTTTCAACAGTTAATATTTATAGTATACTATTATCATTTGGGGATCTGAAATTTTTTGGTGTAAAAAAAAGGCTCTTCATATTAAAACTGGGAGCCAGGGATCTAATCCAATTGCCTCACTTGTAGAGTAGGAAAATGAAGTCCAGAAGACCCCAAAATCACATTAATGGCTGAACTTGGATTGGAACCTGGATATTTTTTTCCTCTGTCCAAAAACTTCTTTTGACTCCTCATACTACAAAAGAAGCTTTAAATGACTATCCTTCTATTTTTGAAAAAAACTCATTTTCATTTTTAATATATCAGGATTTCTTAATCCTGGGGTCCATGTGGCTTCCCCTTGAGCCTCCCCCCAACATTTTCTTAAATATTTTGGCATGGTTGGCTTCTATTGGATTTTATTTTATTTTACAAATATTTTTTCTGAGAAGAGGTCCATAGGCTTTACCACACTGTCAAGGGGTCTGTTGTGCAAAACATGTTTAAAGAACTCCTATAGTAGGTGATAGTTTAGTCTGCATGACTGATTACTTTGTGGTCTCAATTCTTTCAAAATATCACATATTGGAGAGAACTAATGAAAGAAAATATGAAGTGAAGGGACTTGGTGGATTCATGGTGGAATGGTTGGCAGTTTATTTTTTGCAATTTACTGGTTCTGTAATTTAGGGATAAATCCTAAGACAAAATAAATGACTTTGCAGAAGCTGCCCATGGGATTTAATGAGATAGTAGAATCCAGAATATCTTATTAGTATTCAGTAGGGAAAGCTGAGGAAGGACAGACCAAAAGACCATGACCCACATCACCACAAAAGACCAGTTGTCCTAAATTTGGCTTGTCTTAAATATGAATTATGAAATGTTTATTTACATGATGAACATTTTTAGGGGATGATCTAGGTAACTTAATGGACTTTGTTATGACCAGAAAAAGGCATATTAATTTAAATTCAAAGTAAGGATAAATTTCTCTTTCTGGTCTCTCTGCTCTTTTTGTTCTCTTTCTCTCCTCCCAACCCCCAGCACACATACACACATTCACATTCTTCTATTTATGCCCATTTGTGTATTTCTTTTTACTCTGCCCATCTTTTGATGGGAGGAAGACTTGCTGCACTTTTTTCTCCATTGAAGTCATACAGTTGGTGTTCTTATTCATGTCTAGGCTTTCAGCTTTCATTTAGGTTAAACCCCACCCTCACTTATACACACATTTTTCAAAAGGATATAGTTTGTATTTTTTTCTCTTTTTCTAAAAGTTTGCTGGCAGTTGTTAGGGAAAATCACTCTTTGGTTTATTAAAAACATGAAATATATTTGTTTGGCAACTTTTCTTGCGATGATAATTGCAAGTTTAGATCTAGAGATTTAAGTTTAGCATGCATAATGAAACAAAATAATTTTATATATGGTCATAAATAAGCATAATCCATATTAAACTTTTTTACTTGCTCCAGATTTCCCCCTATAGCCAGCATAGTCAAGCTATCCAAACCTCCTGAGATTTACATTATATTGGAATTTTTCATGTCATCAGATGAGAGAATGTGCTTGTCTCTCCCAAAGATTTAAGCCCTTTAAAATGTAGCATCATTTGAGGTCAAGGACTTTATTTTTTTCTTCCTTTATCCCCATCTTCATAAAACAATGAATAACCAACTGCTATGCCTGTGTGCTTGATGTGTATACATTTATTGAGAAGGATTTAGGAGAGAACAGGAAGTTGAAGAATGAAACTAGTCATTTGATGCCCTTCACCTAAGTGTTTATTTTCTTCACTTTTAGGTTATTTATATGTGCATATTGGAGGGAAATTAATATTGTTTTTCTACAGCTTTACTATTTACAGAATTTTTATCGCTTTAATCTTGTATTGTGTTTACATTGAAATTTATTGTGATTCTTTTGAGAGTGTAAGGTGTTTCAAAGATTGAATGAAAAATCAGATCTAGACTTTAGCAAAGTAATTAGCATGTAATAGGTTAAAATCATTACTTCTCCATGAAACACATGAAAATTCCATGCATGTTCATAGTGGAACTCCTTATAGTGGAACTTCAGATGTTACAGTCTTGCAGCCTTCAGTTGTTCTTCACTTTACTTCATTCTGAACCTTAGAAAAGTAGCTCCCTCATGAATTAGAATGCCTATGTAGTATCAAGAAGTGTTGCATATCCTTAACACAAAACAGTCAGGATTAGCTCAGTTTCTTTTAGTGGAGGCTTAGGAAAAGCCTGAACCATTTATTTCTGATACTCTGCCAGGTCTGAAGCAGAGCCGTCTATGGCTATGACCCAAGTATCAAGGGAGGCAGCATATGATACATGATTACCATGACGATGTTATACTGTAATGATGGGAAATTGTATCAGTAGCAATGTATAAATGGAAAAGAGCCGGAGCCTTCTTTTAAAGCCCCAAGACATTATGTAATGTATTGCTAAGGTTCTCCCAAAGGATAAGCAAGAATTGGTGATTTCTGAGATAGAATTCAATCCTTGTTCTTTTTGAATCACTAAAAAGTTAAAAGTAATGTAACATTAAATGCTTACTAAGAAGCCTAAGACAAAAATAGCCATCAGCTAAGAATAATTCTGAAATCAACAATTTGAGAACCTTGGGAAAGCCTCTTAAATAAAAGGGTGGCCCAGTGTAATGCTTACTAAAGGTTTGCCTGCCTAGAATCTTTATCACATATTTATCAAATTCCCACTGTGTTTCTGGCTCTATGATAGGCTCTGCTAAACAGAGATTAAACAATTCTCCCTCAAATCCCCCAAAGATCTTGCCCCCAAGGACTTTTTAGTTTTTTTTGAAGATGTATAAAAGCTTGTATAAGTAAAAATTGATGGTAGCTTTATGTCATCTAATTGATTCCGAAGTTTATGAATTGCAAACTTGTAAGGACCTTACAGATATGAAAGTTCTATTTCTGGGAAGAATTTGTACTATTATCATTTATTGCATTTCATTAAGTTAGTTTTGTTTTATTAGCTGCATAGAGTTAGAAGTAATGGAATTGTATGAAATTAAAGAGGAAGTGAAACCATCTGATCATTTAGTCAAAACCCCCTTCATTTTATAAATGAGGAAGTCAAAAGAGAGAAGTTTAATTCCTAACCCAGGGTCACCCAACCAAGCTTGGCAAAAACTAGGATATTTTGACTTGCAGCCTTTTGCCCTGGTACATTTACATTGCCTCCTAAATAGTTAACAGCCATCTGAGATACTATTCTGTTTTGCAAGCCATCTAGAAATAGAGATGTTATAGTCTCTATTATTATCCCTTTCTATATGTAATAACCCTCATTGTCACAAAATTCACCCTTACATCTGACCTAATTATACTTCAGACTGTAGTTGAAGCCGGATTTGTCATTTTTAAAAATAGCTTTTTTTTTTTTTTAATCTCTTACAATATTGGTGACAACATATCCACTTCATTTAGATTTTTAAAAATTTAATTACATTTTCTTTCAATTAATCATTTACTTTCTCTCCTTCCCACCCAGCCCCCCACCCCTGGGGGGAGGGGAGAGTTACTAAAAAAAAAAAAAAAGATCTTGAAACAAATATACATAATCCAGCAAAATTAATTCTCATTTTGGCCATGTTGAAAAATGTATTCTGCATATTAACTCTTCACCTGTTGTGTGGGGGGAATGGGGTGGGTGGGAGGGGGGAGGTAATCTTCATTACCCTTCCTCTGGAATCATAACTGGCCATTGGGTTAATTTGAGTTCTTCAATCTTCCAAAGCTGGTCATTTAAAAAATATTGTTGGTAGAGTGTACATTTTCTTCGTTTTGCCCATTTCCCACACATCTTTACAGCTTTCTCTAAGACCAATAATTTCATCATTAGTATTCTATTACATTCATCTACCTTAGCCTGTCCCTCCTATTGATAGGCACTGCCTAGCTTTTTTTATTTAGTTTTTTCAAGAGTCTTTCTAGATGGATGATAGTCATATTCCCCAACTAATGTTGTGAGATGTCCTATTTGTACTTGATCTATTATTACTAATAATGTTAATTAGAAGTCCTGGGTATAGGTCCCATCTGACACATAACTGGATGAGTGTCTCAGGGCTTGACCTCTTAGAGCCAGAAAAAGGCACAGAGGAATAGATAGGTGTCACATTGGATAGAGTTCTGGCTCTGGGGTCATTGAGACTCACCTTCTTGAGTTCAAATGCAGCCTCAGACACTGGTGGTATGACCTTGGACAAGTCACTTAACCCTATTTGCCTCAGTTTCCTCATCCATTAAATGAGCTGAAGAAGGAAATGGCAAACCACTATAGTATCTTTGCCAAGAAAACCCCAAATAGGCTCATGAAGAGTTGGAGACCATTGAACAATAAGTCTAGAGAAATTCTTAAATTGCAAAAAAAGGTGCTGACTTACATTTTAGTATCAGGATATGTTATTGAGGACTTATATCAGTGAAATCATAAGTGCTGTGCTTATCCCTATTAACTTGAATAGTTTTTTTAAAGTAGTATTATTTATAATTTTGAATTTGTCTCGAATTTTGATTCATGTATTATTTTCACAGTATTCCAATGAAATAAGTGAAGCCTGACCTTTATAATAAAACTTTACATTTATGTAGTGTTTATTCTATGCTAGGCACTCTGCTAAGTGATTTACAATTATTATCTTATTTGATTCTGAGGAAAATTAATATGCTGTATCATTTAATAATTAATGTTACTCTGTAATCCATCCTTTTCCTCATTTTGTCACTCTACTCACAGTCAAGCTCACCAGCATAATTGAAGTAATGTGATCACTCCTAGCTCTGGGGTACAATCCCTTCCTAACAAGTTTTAAGTGGGACCCTTGTCTCTATTATAGATAAAGAGAGGACTGAGCTAGGAACTCTGGGGGGACAAGCCTCCTGTTCTTCTGTCCTCTTGCCAAAAAACAGGAGTGATTCAGTCTGCTAGGGGTGGGGAAAATCATATTGAGATGGTTTTGTTTTTCTAGCCAAGATCGCTAAGGGCAGCTGGGTCGCATAAAGCAGTCAACCTTTAATTGCTAGAGAAAGACATGATCATCCACTCCAAAAGGCCGACCCACTTTTCCTATCCCTAGCCAATTATGACATTCCCTAACCATCCAGAACTCCTCCTTTTAAGCTTCTCAATAAAGAGAGGCTTTTTGATCTTTTTGGTGGTGGGAGCCTTTGCTGAGATGACTGGAAAAACCCACTTTATTAACAATCTAATTGCACTGTTAATAAATTGTTATTTTACCTAGAAATCTTGTCTTAGTTTATTCCTTTTTTGCTCTCATCATAGCTCTCATTTTAATTTTGGGGTATTGGTTAGGTGCTGTTATTGTACCCATTTTGCAGATGAGGAAACTGAGGGAAACAGTGGTTAAGTAACCTGTCTAGGGTCAAATGTCTGAGGCTATATTTGAACTCGGGTCTCTCTGATTCTGGGCCCAATTCTATCTCTAACTTCATAATCTGGTTTCTTCTAAGAGATGAGTTTCTTATTAAAGAATAAGAGCTTTTCTTTTTATTAATTTCTTTTGTGTTGTTACATTTAGTTGTGCTCATTTACTTTGAAATGGTTGTATATTCTTTACACAAAAACTCTCAAAACTTTAGAAAGCCATGAAGTTTTGAGAGAAGGGAAAAAAGAAATGGGAATTAAAAAAAAAAAAACGATTAATTCAACTATGTATACATATATTCTCTCTATATATATATTCTAAATGGTTTTCATGATCAACAAAATTATTCTAGTTGGTTAACTTTGGGCACATTAAAAAAAAAAAAAAAAAGCTGGGAAAGTTCCAGCTTCTTCCTACATGAGATTTCTTATGATAAGTTTCAAATTGAGTCCTCCCAAGTATAAGTGACTTGGAAAAGTCTGCAGATTTTCATTCACTTTTGTTTTCTTTTCCTTTAGCCACAAAACATTTGGTCCAGTATTCAATTCCCCACCCACTGGACAATGGCAGTAATCAGATTAAGTGAGCACAGCTGACTTTTTATTCTTTGTTTTTTTAAAAGAATTATGTAAGAGAAACGTTTTCTATAGATTGTATGCTTTGCGTCCCCTAACTCTCAGCTTTTCAATTCTATCACATATTGGGCACCTGCATAAAAGGCACTGTGCTTGGTACAGAGGCAGATCCAAAGGTGAATACAGCATAACCTTAACCCTTGAGGAATTTACAGTGTGGTGGGGAGGTCAGACTGCTATCTACAGCTGAACACAGAATGTGATCAGTATGTAGAAGAGGCAACATGGAATGATTGAAAAAGCATTGTGTTTATATTGAGAGATTCATGTCCAGCTACTTATTAGTTAAGACTACTGGCAGTGATACTTGGGGAAGTTATTTACCCTCCTCTTTAAAATGAGGAGAGTTCTACTAGATCATCCCTCAAATCTCTCCTAACTATGATCCAGTAATTATATAAATCATCATTGACCCCCCTCAATTTTAGTCTGTTACTTAGGCTACCCAGACTCTCTGCATCCCTATTATAGATACATGCATTTGTGTGAAACCTGAGACCAGAGATTGCTTTAATAATTTTTGGCAACAATGCTGTAAAATAAAGCCTTTTAAATTGCTTTTTTGTTTCCAGGTAACATAACTTTTCCCCCATGCACTAATGCATTTTTTGACAACACGCATAGCTCAAAGTACATAAGTATGAGTGTATGAAATACTCATGTGTTTGTGTTGCTCTAAAAGGGGCAAAGAATGGGGGCAGAAGGGAGGGGTGTAAAAAGATCAGGTTACCTTGATGTAACTAAACAGTGACTTATTAAGTGAAAAGAAAATTAGGAAGCCAACCCTGGCTCTCTATGAACTAATCATGACCAAATTAAGTGAATGGCAGCATTTAGTTTATTAAAATTCTGCTTTTGTAAAGAGTATCTCAAAACATTGAATATTCTCCTTTAGCCTCTTCTCCCTCCGCCCCCATCCTCTTCCTCCCCCCCCCTCCCCATTCTTGGGCATTTTTGAATGGTGGCATATTAAAAGCTCCAGAGGTTGAAGTTCACTGGACTTACTCATCAACAGACATAGCATGAGCAGTAGCTGGGAATTCTTTATGGTTTCTCAGAACGGAGCTGGGAAAGGAAGGGGGAAGGGAGAGAGAGGAGAGGACACAGAAGTGTCATGCAGATGATATGTGTCCAAGAAGTTTAATGGTCACACTAATAAACAAAGGGGGAAAAAGGTCTCTCAGTCTGCTTTTCCCAAACTGCTTTCTTTGGAGTCCCAGTGTTCTGTGCAATATCAGTGAGTATTTGGTGAGAAAATTTGTATGATAGAGTTCTGCTTTTCTGAAATATCAATGGCAAGAAATTATTGTATGAGTCAAACATTATTAATGGTTTTATCAACTTGGGGGGTATGAAATTGAACTTTTTTGCCTTAACTTTTCCCCCAAATTTCCCTGATCTTTCTGCTTTACTCAGTCAATAAGCATTTATTAAGCACTAAGTATTGTACTAAGTGTTAGAGATAAAAAGACCAAAGAGAATATTAGCATAAAAAGAATAATGGCACTATATATAATTGTGTATAGAGTTCCTCACAAGAAATCCCCTACTTCTGCAAAGAATGCTATGTGAGAAGATACTTCCTCCCTCTTCTTTGGCAGTTAGAATATTCTTTACCCATAAATCCTCTTCAACTCCTCTCCTTCCCTCCTTGTCTCTACAGCATTTTTGGGTTCTGGATGTTCCTGTACTTCTTTTTCTAAAATAAAACTTTTTTTTTTTAATAATAGCTTTTTAATTTTTCAAAATACATGTAGATAGTTTTTAATATTCATCCCTGCTAAACCTTGTGTTCCATATTTTTTTTTCCCTTCTGCCCCACCTTCCTGTTCTCCTAGACATCAAGTAACACAACATAAATTAAACATGTGAAATTCTTCTGAACATATTTCCACATTTATCATGCCGCACAAGAAAAATCAGATCAAAAAGGGGAAAAAAAAACAGGAAAAAATCAATCAAGTAAACGACTACAATAAATATGAAAATACTATGTTGTGATGTACATTCAGTCCCCACAGGCCTCTCTCTGGATGTAGATAGTTTTCTCCATCACAATTGGCTGAATTACCTCATTGTTGGAAAGAGCCAAGTCCATCACAATTGATCATCACATAGTCTTCTTGCTGTGTACAATATTTTTTTGATTCTACTCACTTCACTTAGCATCAGTTCATGTAAGTCTCTCCAAGCTTTTCTGAAATCATCCTGCTGATCATTTCTTATAGAACAGTAATATTCCATTACATTCATATACCATAACTTATTCAGCCATTTCCCAATTGATGGGCATTTACTCAGTTTCTACAAAATAAAATTTTAATGACTTTTTACTTTATATTACCTGCATTTCCCAATACACCTTCCCCCACCCCCAGATCCTAAAAATTCTTTCCCATAATGAAAAAGAAAAAAATTTGAGATTAATCCAACATATCAAAAAAGCCTGGCATTATATATAATTATGTTTAGAGATCCTCAAGGGGAATCCCTCACTTCTGCAAGGAAGAGGGAGGAAGTTATCTATCTTCTCATATAGCTTTTTTTAGGCCTATATTGTGATCTCCATATATTAGAAAGTACTTTGGGTGAATGAGGCTGTCACAAATCTTTCATGATTAATCTGCACACACTGTCACAAGTAGTAGTGCTAGTCACTGCCAGCCGATGAATCACATTGATTTTATTTTTATTTACTTTTTTGGAGCTTTTTTGAGGGTTGAAGTACTTATGTTCCAGAAACTGAATCTAGATTAGTCAGTGACTTATTTCTGCCAAGTCACTAATGATCTCTTGAAATTGAATAGGGTTTTCTTTATGTGTACCAATATTTGTAAGGCAAAGTATCCTGCTACTGTAATTTCATTCACCTGAGAATTTATTTAAATGGGTATATGAATTTATTCAAATATTAACATATTTTCAGATTTTTCCCCTCCTTTGGGACATTTGTGGGAAATTTCTTTGTTATGAATATTTTTTTACCTAATATTGGAACATTGAATGTCACTGAAGTACTCCACTGATGCTTTATTGTGATATGGATGCAATCCTGATTTTTTAAAAAGCCTTTTATTTCCAAAATATATGTATGGATAATTTTCAACATTCACTTTTTTTTAATCATAGTTTTTTATTTACAAGATATGTGCATGGGTAATTTTTTAGCATTGACCCTTGCAAAGCTTTCTGTTCCAACTTTTCTCCTCCCCCCCACCCCCCGCACCTCCTCTAGATAGCAGGTAGTCTAATACATGTTAAATATGTTAAAGTATACAACATTCACTTTTGCAAAACCTTGTGTTCCAAATTTCTTCCCTCCCTTCCTCCATCCCCTCCCCTAAACAGCAAATAATCCAACATATATTAAATATATGCAATTCTTCTATACATATTTCCACAATTATCTTGCTGCACAAGAAAAATCAGATCAAAAAGGGAAAAAAATGATAAAGAAAACAAAATGCAAGCAAACAACAACAAAAAGAGTGAAGCTAGTAGTTGTGATCCACATTCAGTCTCCACAGTCTGGGTGTAGATGGCTCTCTTCATTACAAGATCATTGAAACTGACCTGAATTATTTCATTGTTGAGAAAAGGCACATCCCTCAGAACTGATCATCATATAATCTTGCTGTTGCTGTGTACAATAAAATCCTGGTTTTGCTCATTTCACTTAGTATCATTCATGTAAGTCTTTCTAGGCTTTTTTGAAATCATGCTGCTGATCATTTCTTATGGAACAATAATATATTCCATAACATTCCATATTCCATAACATTCCATAACATACAATAACTTATTCAGCCATTCTCCAACTGATGGGCATCCACTCAGTTTTCAGTTCCTACCACAAATAAAGCAGGTACAAGCATTTCTTGCACATGTGGGTCCCTTTCTCTCCTTTATGATCTCTTTGGGACACAGATGTCCCAGTAGAGACACTTCTGGATCAAAGGGTATGCACAGTTTGATAGCTCTTTGGACATAGTTCCAAATAGCTCTCCAGAGTGGAAATCCTGATTTTTTAAAAGTGGGAGTGGTGGAGAGCAAGTTCTGTTAGGTCCTACCAAGCAGGGAGTTTTCACTTATGAAACCAGTGATAGACTAAAGCTGCCATTTTTGTTTCAGTCCAGCTAATTTTGGTGAAACTCCTTACCATGAGATTTATGGTAATGAAAATGAAATTTTTGACTGTGGCAGCTCATAAAATCCATTTATTAATGTAGCGGTATTATAATCTTCACTGGTGAAAGGAATAACACTACAAATTAATTTATAGGTCTTTTAAATTATTGAACATCAAGTATACCTAAGCATTCCTACTTGTTAGCTGCCATAGGTAACATGTAGATCTCCTTCCCTGAAAAGTTTAAATTCAGAGAGAAGTACAGCATGTGTATTTATATATCATAATATTGAAGCCTCCTATAATTATCTTTTCATGTAGTTTTATCTTTTTTCTTCTTATGATTTATGTTTTTCTTATTAAAAATGATTGGTAGACTTGAATTGGGTACCTTCAAATAATCATGCACAGTTTAATTTACATCCCCCAATATTGCCTAGAAGATTCCCTTTTTAGATTGCTTCGCCACTCTTCTTGATTTTAGCAGTGATTGAAAGCACTTCCTGAAAATGAAAGATTTAGGCCATGTTAATTCCAGCAGTTACTCTCCAGAATTCATTTTTAAGTTTTTCTAATTAAAATTTTGTTCTATATTCTGCTTATTAGAGCATGCTTTATTTTTTTTCCTGCAGTAGAAAACTAATTATCCTGTGTACCCTTTTGAAATGCTTTTAAATTAAAAATAAATGGAGAAAAACTTTACTTAAAACTGAAATTGAATTTCATAAATCAGTTTCTGGGATAATGAATAAGGATATGGGGATATGAATTCTAGTTGTTTAGAATTTTATGAAGTACTGGGGAAATTTGAAAAGACAAGCTAGTGTTAGGGTATAGTTTTGTTAATATTAGAATACTTGAAGATTCTTTATCCACTATAAAAGCATTTATTAAGCACCTACTATTACCAGACATTATACCACTTTCTGGAGACACAAAGAAAATGAAACAAGTCCTTTCAATCTCCTGAAAAGAAATAACATGTACATAGATAATTAAATGCAAACTACACACACATGTACATATGCATACATAGACATACGTATAATGTATGTGTATATATAATATCACATATACACAATTAATACATTTCTGTGGGGTTAGGGCAGGGCATTAAAACCTGGGGAGGGAGAGAAGTAATGTAAAGTAAAGGGATACACTAGGATACACTGTGATATATTTAACTTGTAGAAGGGAGGGAGGGGAAAAGTCGGAACAGAAGTGAGTGCAAGGGATATTGTTGTAAAAAAAATTACCCAGGCATGGGCTCTGTCAATAAAAAGTTATAATAAAATAAATAAATAAATTTTAAAAAAAGTAAAGGGATGCACTTGTTGTTTGAAGGATGGAGCTCTTGAGATGAGTCATGAGAGATTCTATGAGATGGGGAAGAAGAGAGTGCATTCCAAGCCTGAGGAATGGCCTTTGGGGGCCAATGAATGCTTTAAGGTGGTAAATGGAAAGTTATGTATGAGGGATAGTAAATACACCATTTTAGCCAGAGTACAGAATGCATGAAGAAGAAGAATGTGTGATAAGCTAGTGAGGCTGGATTGTGATGAACTTTCCAAGTCAGAGGAGTTTGTATTTTATCCTGGAACTTTCTGAGCAGAGGTGTAACACAATCAGACCTATTTTTTAGGTCTTTAAGACCTAAATGCTTTAAGAATAGCCATTTGGCTACTATGTAGAGGTTGAATTAGAATGGAGTTGGGGGTAGGGGAGACTTGAGGTGGAGAGATCAACGAACACAGAGATATGCTGTGTTGAGGAGGTAAAATCAGCAAGATTTGGTGACTGGCTATGGGGAAGAAGGTATTTAGAGAGAAGCAGAAGAGTCAAGGAGACTCTTAAGTTTGGGTGCCTGGAAGAATGGTAGATGGCTCAAAAATAGGAAATGGAATGAGTTTAGGGAGTATGATAATGTGTTTGAGTGTGAAATGCTGACTGGACATCTAGTTGGAAATGTCTAATAGGCAATCAATGATTTGGGACTAGACTTGTAGAGAATCTGGGCTTCAATCAATTATGAATGAAAAGGTTTGACCTAAATGAAACTGATGAATTGAACTTCAGTTAACTTTTTATTTGTGCTCTGTATGGCCTCCATTTTTATTATTGGTTCAGGTATCCTAATAAATAATTATTCAAGCTTAAAAACAACTTTGAAGCTCTGTAATTGGTAGATGGTACTTATAAAAAATTGGAAGATTCAAGGTAAATTTTTGCTTTTTGGGATACATGCTGCAGAATGTTCATATCTTGTTCATTCTCTTTGGTAAGGAGAAATGCATCTTTGAATTAAAAATAAAACAAAAAACAATCTCCACTCCCTTCTACTAGGACTGGGAGATCCTAGAACAGAACACCTTATTTTTATTCCAATGAAGAATCAGCTCAACCAATTATTTTTTGAATGCCTTCTGTGTTATGAAGTGATATCTTAAAGTTTATTTTCAGAACTCAATTGGGAGTGACACATTTATTCATAGCTTGAGAGGTGATTTGAATGGGAAATGCCTTCTGATTTTTCTCAGTGTTGGAAGCAGGCTGTTGGTCATCCAACTCCATTCTAATTCTCCTTGTCTTTCTGTTCATTTCTTCCAGCTGAGCAGGGTTAGTTGCTTTCTTTTGATAGTCTAGTCTCCCTCAAAGAATCATAGATCTGGTCATCTTTAAACAATTTTGCAAATTCTGAACCATAAAAAATTCCACTCCCTCTTCTGATTCTTTGGTTTGAGTATAAAAAGTGCTGATGGAAGCATCCACTAATAGTTTTTATTTGTGACCACAGGTTGCAAAGTGTTCTTGTTACCAATTGTACATGTGTTGAAATTGTATTTTGTTCTGGTCCCTGGGATCACCCCTCCCCTCAACCCCCTTTTTACTTACTATAGTAAATATATCAGTAGCCAGTGTAAAATAACAATAGTAGGAAGTAAGACTATAAAGGGGAACATAAAAGTCACTTAAAAATACTTCCATAAATTATGGGAGCATAGGAACCAATAGCAACTGCCCTGTAAATTAGCTGAGGCCAGATTCTAAGACTATGTGCTAAATTTGGGAAAGCTAGCTAGGCCTTAATGTAATAGCTCTTGGGTCTGTAAACACACATGCAAAATGGAATGTGAATGAACTGACTATAAGTTAGTGTCGATAACTTTGGGATGATATTGGTCTGTTAATGAACTAATAAGCCCAAGACAGCATAGATAAAAAAGTTGTTCTATCTCCCACCACCAAACCCCTAGAAAAATGCACTCCACAAACTCCTGCTTCTTGAGTACTCCACCTGTTATGAGCCCAGGAAACTCAAGTGGTCCCATTCAGTCAGCTATTACATAAATAATTCCTGGTGTCCCTTTCCTTCCCTTTCTCTTCCCCATGGTGCCCCTCTACCACCTCATCTCCTGTCTGCCTAGCATCTCCTTGTTGACTGCCTCCATAGTCATTGTATTTTATTCAAGTGAAGTATTGCTTTCCACTTACCTCCATGATGATCTTCCCTGGAGATGTCTGCCCTGACCCAACAGAAGCCTCACTAATGGTTCTCTTCCCCTAGTTCATAAAGTGGGGCCCATAGTTGAGATGATCAGATTTTCATAGCTACCTCTATTGTGGATGAACATGGCGCCCTGAATCTGTGGGTAGAAAGCAAGGGCAGAGAGAGAATTTTATATCTCCCTTTCTCAGGAGAGACCCTTTCAGTGCTGGACCATAATAAATCAATGAACAATTCCTTACTCATCAAAGTGGAATTTCTGTGATGATAACTTTAGAGTTCTTCTGTTTTTACAATTTCCTTTTGTAGGGGTGCATGCCATTACCAAGTGCATGTGGCTCACGTTGGTACTCTTTATGAGGCTATCAAAATATATAGCAGGAAGGCCATTTTTAGGACTTGTTTTTAACTGCTTTGAAAAATATTAATGTGATGTTTACTTTTCTATTAGGTGACTTTTGAGGGAAATGTAGCAAAAAAGGAGGGGTCTTTCCATCTATTTCCTGGAAAAGTTCTCCAGTTGCTTTAACTTCTTAAATTCATGCTTCAAATCCTAAGTCACATTTAAGCTGTATCCTGGCCTTTAAAAAGAGATGGGAGGCTCATATTTTTACACAAATTCCTAGCAAAAGCTGTCTACACTTCTTGTCTGCATTTCCTCTCCTCTTGTACGCTTCTCAGTCTGGCTTTTGACCTTCCCACTCCACTGAAACGTCTCTTTCTGTTTATTAACTACTAAATCTGATGACTTCTCACAGTCCTTTTGGCATTCTTCATTTTTCTATAGCATTGGATACCACTGTCCTCTTGTTAAATCCCTCCTCCCTCTGTTTTCATGACAAAGTTTCTTCTGATTCTTATTACCTGCCTGACTATTGCTTCTTGATCTCCTTTGCTGGATCCTTTATCCATGTTTCGCCTCAAGAGTCTGTCTTGTTTTTTGTTTTTTTGTTTTTTAAAAAATCTCTTCTTCTCTATACCTATTTCTCTGTATCCATATCTGTATTTATGTACATTGATTTATCTCTCTTTCTCTCTATTTATATACTATTTTCTCATATCTAAAAGCTTTAATTGTATATTATTTTATTTACCTCAAGCCCATGGATTATATAAAACCCTATACAAGAAGAATTAAAAGAAGGAAACAGACTTGTTGAATTATAAAGATTCTATGGGCCATCAATTCACCAGTAATTTCTCAGCCACAATCTTGTCAAATCTATATTTGTTTGTTTGTATTTTTAACTGAACTGAGAAGTATCAGGATAATGTGGCACAGAGCTTGAAAACAGGGAAAGATGGGTTTGGGGGGGAAATTTGCACTTTACTTTTTTGTAGAACAGAAATGGCTCAGTTTAACACCTAATTATAAAGAATCATTAGTTAAAATAGTAAACTCCCTCTGAGTCCTCTTGCAGTGAAATCCTGGTTTATTGCTATGTGGTGTTTCCATTTCCCCAGTTCATACTTCAGTTTTCCTCTGCTAAATTGCAAAAAGGCTATACCATATTGGTTGTATGATTATGTCCAGCATTTTACCCTCTCAGTTTTCTTATCTGTAAAGTGGGGATAACACTTGCACGATTTACTTTGCAGGGTTTTTGTGAGGCCATCTCTTTTAAAACCTTAAAATTTAAATATATACATAAAATTATATACATGTATATACACACATACATATTAGCTGTTTTTCATGTAAATGAAGAAACTGGGTGATACGCATTAGACATTGAACATTTTAATGAGTCATCTACATTATCATCATCATTATTATTTTAATTAACATTATTATTGCATTATTAAACCAGAAATGCCATGATATTACAGTTTCTGATAGCTATGATAAACTCCATAACAGCTCTTTCAATTTCATTCCACATTCTTCTAAATGCCAAGATTATTGTAAACATACATTGAAGAAGTCAGCAACTCAGATCAGATTAACATGAGAATAGCAGGTATGTTATTTAAGGAGAAAGTTCATCCTTAATGCAAATCTAGTATACACAGGTGACTGTGACTTATCTATGAATAAGGTGGTTAGCAAAATGGGATCATGTATTTTAGAACTGATGGCCCCTCTAAGAGAGATTACGGTATTTAAATGTGTCTAGCATTGTGTCTCACTGTAGCAGTAGTCATGTGTCAAAGTATGTAGCAGTAGATTATAAATCATGGAACTTGATTTTCCACCATGACATCAAATTTAGAATATTTCAAACAGACTTTAGCCAGAAGTCTTCGTGTTCATTACATAAAGTGGCAGATTTATTCTCAGTAGGCTAAGTTTCCATTTAAAGAGCTACATCTCCACAGAAACTTCTTAATAAACCTAAATTTTCCCACTTGCTGTTTTGGCAGTTTTCTCTTAAAGGGAGGAATGAGAGTCCATGTGAAGAGTAGCAAAACATTATGATTTTGTCATGTGTTGATTCTTCTTTGCTATAGGAAAACATGCCATGATGTTTATCTTTACTTATCACTAAGGCTGTCTATAAACCATATGCAATTAGAGAGAGCTTTTTAGGGCGTGTTCTTTAGTAACCCCAATTATAATCAAGTAAACTTGTCCAAAATTTATACACCACCACTCCTAAATTTTTTTTGCCCCAGGAACCCCTTTCAACAAAAATCATTTGTTGTGAACCCCAGAGTAATTTTAATATTCTTCTCATAATATTCTACAATTATTTAATGTTTTAGGTGCCACTGAAGAATTATGAACTCCTTGGAACATCATTAAGAACTCAGAAGTTCCCAAGCCACTAAATGGGAACTACTGATCTAGACGTCAGAAACCTATGAGACGAAAAGAAATATTTGTGTTTTTCCCCTTTCCTAGCTATATATGCATTTGTTAGTGGCACACCATTTTGTTCTACATTGATGAAAAAAATTCACAATTGTCTATTTACACAGCACTGCTAAATTTTACTTCTGTCTGCTCACTGCTCTCAGGGATGACTGACTTGAGGGCAGCATGACAGAAACGATTTAGGGCTGACAAGTTGCTTTTCTGTTCAATGTACAGCCTCAGTTTTTCTCTAAAGGTTTCCCCAAGAAAGCTGTAGATAAGTGGGTTTAAGCAGCTGTTTGAAAAAGCTGCTAAATTAACTATGTGGCCAGTTAAAGGGTAGGCGTGGCGAAAAGACTGTTTGCATGAAGAAATAGCTGGCTCCTTTCTCTGCAAGAGGTGTACGCTAATGAAGACGTTTTCAGGTAGCCAGCAGATAAAGAAAACCAGGACCACGGCAACAATCATTCGGAGGGCCTTCTGCCTCCGCAAGCGCAGGCTCCGGTGCTTGTGAGCCTTGATGAGCACTCGGACAATGAGTGAGTAACAGAGACCAATGATGGCAAAGGGAATAATGAACCCCAAGGTAATCTCGAGCCACTGGATTTCTTTCACATCGGCAAAGCAGAAGCACACCTCTTCTGTGTGCTGCAAATGGACAGCTGTGAAAGGCACCAGGGTAGCAGAGATGGAGGCCATCCAGATGAGGCCGCAGCTCAGCCGCGCGTGGTGTTTGGTGCGAAATAGGCTGGATCTCATGACCTTTGCTAGGGCGATGTATCGGTCAAAGCTCATCCACGTGAGAAAGAAAATGCTGCTGTACATGTTAATTTGCAGGAACAGAGACATGAAGGTGCAGAGGATTGTTATGTCGTAGTACTTCTCATCAAGGTTAAATACTTCTATCAAGGAGTCAGCCACCAGGATGAGGTCTGCCGCTGCCAAGTTGATAAAGTACAGGTCAGGGATTGTCATCTTTTCACGAAAGCTGATGTTCACAACCAGTATGAGAATGTTTCCTACAAAGCCAATGGGGAAGAGGAAGATCGTGTAGAGACATGAAAGGAAGAGACCAATGACATACTGTTGGTGTTCATATTGGTCGTTGGTTCGTTGGAAAGGGTCAGTTTCATTGAGCAGGTGTGATCTGTTAAGTTTAAAGGATGTATTGTTGTAATCCCCAGGTGACAGGGTACCTGCATAATAAACCTCCATGGTAAAGGCTCTTGTGACAGATTACATAAGTATTGCTGTTCTGGTTGTAAATGCTCAGTACAAGCTAAATTTTTATGACTTTCCTTCCAAAAGCTTCAGGAAAGTCTGTTTTGAGTATTAGATATATCTGATGCATCTTCAGAAGGAAAATAAAACCTGTCTCCGGGCTGAGAATAGTCAGTATTGAGTAAAGTCAGGGGAATCTTGTCATAAGTAATCTTTCCAGGTTTTTGAGTTTACTGGTTGCAAAAAGGTCATTCATTGGTTACCAAATAAGGGAAAAATGGATGAGATAGTAGGCTTTAAATTGGAAAGCCTTTAAAGCTGGAATCCCATAGATGGTTGTTCTGGCTGTTTTTAATTTTAAAGGTAATTATGGAATCCTTAATTTTTCTTCATGGTGTTATCTTCTTGTGTAATTTTTAGATGTCATTGTCATTTGACGTTTCTTGACTATATGGAAACCTGGGAGAAGTAAATAGAAAAATGTTACCTTCTCATCTCTAACTAAAGCTTGGTTTAAATACCAGTGTACTTCTCTTAAAGGAATGGTTTGCTGCTAGCCAGTTGAGTCTAGAACAGTGTATGACACAGAAAGTTAAACAAAGACCAGAGCTTTTTGTCATATTATGTTGGAAAGATGGTTTATATTGAAAGTGTGCTGAAGGATTATGAAGCAAATGTGGTCTTTTTTTCCTTACAGACTTGAAATGCTGCTTAATCTGAGCTGGAAAAGAGTCAGTTAAAGTGATTCATCTTTCTTTTATGCAACTTATTCCTTTGTTTTTATAGCCAAAATAGTATGCTTGTTAAAGAGCATGACTATTTGAGTAGGAAAACCTTAGGAAAACTACTACCACAGGCAGAGGAAATTAACTTGGTTTAATCAGCTGGTGGTGAATCAAAGAGAATGGGAAAGGGAAAAAAACCAACTTTTATTAAGGATAAGATAGCATAGCTAGGGAATTTAACATGAAACAAAATTAAACCTTTTACATTTTAGTTTCTTTTTCAACAGAATATGGAGAAGATTTTGCTTTTTGACTATGAGGTGCTGTGCTGAAACTGAAACAGTGGAGTTTTATCATACAGAATGAAGTAAATTTGACCTTGAAGAACTTAAAAAAAAATAAAACAAGTTAATTCTAATAATTTAAAAATGAAATGCCATTAGCAAGTCAGGTCACTAAAAGTAATTGTGCCTTATAATGCCATTTTTAAACCAGTAAGTATGCTTTCTTGTAAATGGCTTTTTAATAGCACTCATCTGTCACATAACATGGTTAGATGCTTCTTGTATACTTATCCTCATTTAGCTACATTTTAAAGCTTGTGTTTTTCCCTAAGTTTCTTAAGAATGAAATACTTTTTTTAGTTTAAAAACTACACTAGTTTTGGGGATTAGTTTATCAATTTAGGTCTAAATGATGATTATCAGAATTTTTGTTTTAGTATATTATCATTTGATTTTATAACTATTTTCCAAAGTTATATGGGAAATGCTTATTTTTAAATTTAAAGTAAATTAAATTAACTTATTTTGTTGTGAGAAATTTTTTTGGACATTCCTTACTCAATTGAGATTTTCCAAAATTGGGTTGAGATTAATTTTCCTACAGCTTAAGGATAACTATACTATTTGTGACTAGCTGTGTATTGGTAAGCTTGGATTGTTATTTCAAAATATTCAACAGCCTTTGTTTGGCTTATGTTAATAAACATCTATTGACTTAGTGTGTCACATAAATTTGTCTTTATTAGGTGTTATTTTTCTATCTTTATTCATTCTTGGGTAGATAATCCTTGTTTGAACTAAGAATAAGACTATAACTTCTGCACTTGCATTCTGGTCACAATATTTAAAAAATATTTTTTGCATTTAGTTTCATTTTCAAAACTAAAAAAATTTCTTGTTCTTTTTAAACATTTGAAAGATTTTAGATTTTGTTCCAGAAGAAATTTCTTTGCAAATTCTTTAAGGATTTCATTTGTTCTCATACCCATATTTGCTAAATATACATTCTGAAAAAAAAAGAATTATTATTTTAATATATTTAGAGCCTTTGGATTCTCAAATTAGTATTAGTTTTATGATAATTAAGTGAAAATAAAAATAAATCAAGTATTAAATTTATTACTATACCAATATTCCCATAAAAATTGACAGCATATTATAAATATATAAACCTTCATGGCTGTTTTAAAATTTCATATCAAATTATTTATGTTTCAAATCTCTACTGGTTGCGCAGTTCAGGAGAAATTAGACCAGATCTTTATCAGCTCCATTAACCTGGTAATTTCTGACATTGATTTGCATTTGCTTGATCTATTTCTTTCAAAAACAATATTAATCAACCTATTATTTTTGATAGTTGGCAAGCTTTTTTATTGAAAGAGTGAGTAAAGTACTATAATACAGCCTACAGTCTTTGTAATCCTATTTCCTGGAAGTGTGATATATTGTTCCTTGAATGAAATATGCCATACTGCTTTGTAATTTTATTTATGGCATGCTTTATAAAAATTACCTTAGTGCAAACCTTTATTTACTGTCAGCAAGTCAAGAAAATTTCTCTCTACAGAGCAAAGTTTTGCTTTTATCATTCACATTGCTGTACATGCCTGGAATTTTAGGTAGCCTCTCTCCCATCGAAAATGTTAACTATACCAAGAGGAAATACCGATTCCTGAAGTAATAAAGGGGGAGGGTTGTCTAACAAGCAATTAAAAAATCAAACCAGAGGAAAGTATATTCATTTTACACACAAACACAAATCTTTTGGAAAAGCATCCAAAGAAACATTTACTTTTACAAAGGACACTCAGAATTGAGCTTTACCTGAGGAAGTACAGTAATCCATCCGATACATGTGTTTGTTCAAAGCAGACTCCCTTTGTCTTCATGGTCTGTACTTTTGGGTACCTTTCCAGGATTAGTTTGTTCACCTAGGCTGGGACAGGAACAAGATGCTGGCTTAACTTTTCTGGAAAGTGGTTGGAATGATAAATTGGCTGTATTGGATGCTACCTGTTGAATAATTCAGTAGCAGCAAGTAGGTAGAAGAAGAGCACCACACCACTATTGAAACCTGGTTAAAAGCATTACCCTGAGTAAGTGACTGTCATTGTTCTTGACAGCAGATGCAGATCTTGCTGCCTGTCCTTGGCAACAAAACAGGGCTTTATAGATTTCCCAGGGTCCTTCTAATTTGTGTTCAGCTGAAGTGGTGCTGAACAGGCTTCCTTTTAAGGCTAAAATTAACCATTTTTCTGCTGGTTTTTTTTTTTTAAACATAGTGTATTCATAGAAGTTTATTTTTTATATTTCTAGCAACAAATTTAAATACCTAATTAAAATTAGTTAGGCATTTTAAAAGTGAGTTTCCAGTTAATTTCCCTTTCCTAAATACTTAACCATCCCTCTACTTATACAATATTAAACTCCAACAGCCTCCACCCTACTTCAGGCTGTTAGTACTCCCTGCCTGGAGTGCTGTAAATTGGTTTTCTTTCCATCAGTTTTTCCACTCCCTAATCCATCTCCAACACATTTGCTAGACTGGTATTCCTAAAGCACCGATCTGATCGTCGTATTCTCATCCTCAAGAAGCTTCCATGGCTCCTAGTTGCTTCTGAATTGTTTCTTCCATTTTTTTTTATAAAGGCTGACATTATCCTACTTCCTTTCACATTCCTTATTCTAGCCAAACTGGTCTGCTGTTGTTCAGAGTACAGGACTTTATATTTCCTACCTTCAAAGCTTAGGTATAAACTACTCCCACCCCCACCCCCACTCCTACTGTTTGGAATGTTCTCCTCCATCTCCAGCCTCCTTTTGGGCATCTATAAATATAACCCATATTCAAGATCTTTTTTATCCCCCATCCTAGTTATTAGGGTGCTTCCACTTTTTCTGACATTGCTTTGTATCTCCTCTGTATATATTTCATACATAGAAATTAGCATGTATACATATTGTTCCTGTCAATAGAATATAAACTTCTTGGAGGCAGGGACAGTTTTGTAATTGTCTGCATGTCCTCACTTTCAAGCACACGGTCCAGTATTTAATAGATACTTAATTAAGTACGTGTTGAATTGAATGCCACTTGTCCTTTATAGAATTATTTTATATTTATCATTATTTGTTTAAATTTAAATATTTATGTTTGTATCTGATTTTAAATGTACACTTCAAATGATCTTATCTGTTTAGATAGTAGTTTGGGTCTATATAGAAAATTTAATCTCATACTATAGCAAAAAAAGATTAATCTTTGGGAAATCACATGTAAATTGATCAAAGTAGTTTCACTACCCAAATTAACAAATAATTTCGGACTCCCTCACATCATCTCATTTCATTTTCAGTTGAATCCTTGGTCTGTTCTATAATGATATTTGCTTAGAACAACCAACCTGACACATTTACAACACTTTTCTTCCCCCACACCTCCCTTCCTTTATCCAGAACTGTTAAGAAGCATTTTAAATAGCATTATACAGTTAGAGAATCAGTTTTGCTTCAGAAATAGCCAGTATGTCTAAATAGGCTTGTTTGTCTCATCTCTAAAAGGATTGAGCTGACATTTCTCAGTACCCCACCTACTGGTTGATGGAATCCTGGGGAAAGAAGCAGTTCAAACTTTGTCAGACAGGAAGGGAAAACCCCCATAGGATTTTAGAATATTATATCAAGAAATTTTATGGTTGGAATTCCTTGACATGAAATCTTAAAGGCTCATTTAGTTCATCGACTAAGCCAAGTCAAATAGCCTATAGGCAACTGCTTAATTTTAATATTTAGCTATAATTTGTACTATTTCTATCCTCCACCTCTTTTCCATCCTTCTTTCTCGGCTTTTTGATTTGAGTTAAATTATGGTTATATCTTTAAAACCGTGCAGTTATGAGATTATGAAATCTTTAATTGTACAGATTTAATAATGCAGTTTGTCACAGCATTGATGAAGAGTACAGGAGAAAAGCTATTTTCCAAGCATAAAACATTGGCAAAATATAAATGTAATTACATACACAAATTTAATATGTATTATATTTAAATTTGATATATGTGTCATTCAGCCATTTCAGTTATGTCTAACTCTTCAAGGCACTATCTGGAATTTTCTTGGCAAAGATACTGAAGTGCTTTGCCATTTCCTTCTCCAATTCATTTTACTGATGAGGAAATTGAGGCAGATAGGGTTAAGTGACTTTTCCAGGGTCTCATGTCTAAAAGTATCTGAGATGGGATTTGAGCTCAGATATTCCTGACTCCAGGAGTGGCACTCTAGCCAATGCATCATATAATTACTTTTATACATACAGACATATGTATATATGCTTAAAGTACATGTATATGTGTACACTTTCTCACACACACACACACACAGTTATAGTACTCAGTGATGCTAAAACCTGTGGAAGGAACCTGGATAAGAAAAATCATAGCAGGGACACCTATTGGAGGAGGTGCTGGATGGAAGGGAATTAGACTTAATCTATTTGGCTACAGGTGACAAAAATGGGAACAAACAGGAGAAAATGAAAGGGACCCAAGAGGCAAAAACTTCCTAACAATTAGAGCTGTCCAGATTGGGAGTGGGTTACCCTGGAAGTTAGTAGTTTCACTTTACCAAAATGTTTCATGTAGAACATTATCACCATCACCATCACCATCATCATCTTCACCATCTGACTTAGAGTATTTTTTAATTTTACAATGTATTTCACAGACATTGTCTCATTTTAACCTTATAACCCTCATTTCTGATAAGTGTTTTCCTCCCTTTATAAGTGGAGAATGATGAAGCTCTGAGAAACTGGGTAATTTGCCTGTTCTTGAGTCTCTGATGTAGGTTTGGAACTCAGGTCTTCTTGACTCCAAGCCATAACAGTATCTCCTATACCACACAGCAGGATTGCTCATCCAGTATTTTGTAAAAGAGTGTTTTTGTTCAAGTACAGGTTGGAGGACAAAATCTTCAAGGTTCCATCTAACTTCCCATATGTAACGATTCTGATTTTCCACATCCTTCTCCCTTTATGCTTCCTTGGATGTTTGTTCCATGTAGTCTTCTCCTGAGCAGCCTTGTGGTATGGTAACTAGTGAGCTAGATCTCAGAACCAAGAAGAGGAGTGCTGATTGGCACAAGAAGATGCAGATTTTGCACCTTAGAATTCCTATAGCATTACAGGTCCAGTCCTTATACCTGCACAACTCGCTCTACTGGCTAGTCTTGAGAATGGAACATAAAACTTTGTGAGTTCAAGTTTAAAAAGATTTGAGACTTCTTAAACCAGGGGTCCTCAAACTTTTTAAAATAGGGGGCCAGTTCACTGTCTCTCAGACTGTTGGAGGGTCGGACTATAGTAAAAACAAAAACTTTGTTTTGTGGGTCTTTAAATAAAGAAACTTCATAACCCTGAGTGAGGGGGATAAACGTCCTCAGCTGCTGCATCTGGCCCGCTGTCCATAGTTTGAGGATCCCTGTGACTTAAACACATCAACATATTCACATGTATATAGTGTACTGGAGAGTTAGGGTAGCATAGTAGAACCTTGGGTTTACAGAGGACTTAGGTTCAGATGTTGACTACACTCCCCTGACTTTGTGACCTTAGGCAAATCATTTAACTTCTCTGTGCCTCAGTTTTCTTGCTTTTTCTTATTGCTATACTGGGAGTTCTTAACCTTTTTGTATTTTAGACCCCTTTAAGTGACTAACCTAAAATATTTAGAGTTCCAAAGAAACCAATTAATTTGAAACAGTTATCAGAATATTATATGCTTTATACCATATGGAATTATATAATAGAATGTAGGGGTTGCAAAATTAAGATTTTTTAAATACGCTTGATTTGCATATCTATTATTTTTATATGACCATATACCTGGGATCATGTAAAAATTTCTTGGGTGAAAAGAGGTCACAGGTAGAAAAAGTTTCAGAATCCCTGCTCAGTACCATCTGGCTTAGTGAATTTTTAGCTTCCACAGATTCAATAATCGATTTTTTGCTGTTAAATCTCAAATCTATTTATCTAGTCTTAATACCTCTCTTGAATTACTCACCAAATGCCGATTGAATATGTTCTGTAGACATCTCAAACACAACGTATTCCAAACAGTTTGTTGTATTTCCTCCCAAGCATTCCCCTATTCCTAGATCCCTTTTAATGTTGGAGATACCTCTGAGATCCTCCCAGTCATAAAAGATCTCATTGTATAATAAATATAAGATGGAATATAAGATGAAACAACTTCATAAGTTCAAGTGTTAAGTTTCATGTCTAAGATCCTGCCATCTTACAAGATCACAACCTCCTTGTCAGCCTCAACTCTTTAGTTACAAGTACCTCCCATAGACTCATTATTCTCATAGCACCACAGCCTCTCCTTTCTGGGCCCCCTTTTCTCAGCTGATAGAGACATTACATTGGCTCAGACTTCATCATCTCATGGCGGAGTCATTGAAGTGACCCAGTAGCAGATTTTCCTGCCAGCCTACCCCACCTCTCCTCTTCCCCCCCTCCACCAGGCCATCTTCTTTGCTGCAAAGGTCATGGCTCACTGCTACCTCCAGAATCAAATATCAAGTTCTGACAGCCTCCTTTTCAGTCTTCTTCCTTATTTTCTTCTAAGTACTTGATGACACAGTGACAACAGCTTCTTGCTGATCCTTATAAAGAACTTCCATCTCTCTATGCTATACCTATCTACTCTCTTCCTTTTTGGTGGCTCTTATCCCATGCTTAGAATTTTCCTTGCTCACCTTTTCTTCCTGGCTTCTTTCAAGATTCAACTCAAATCCTCCTTTCCATGAAAGACTTTTCCTAGTCACACTCACTGCCAGTACCATTCCCTGTTTACACTCTGTATATCTTTTTTTGTTCACAGTTCATTGCATATCATCTCTCTCTTCTTGAGGACAGAAACCATGGTTCTCATTTTCTCTGTATCCCTAGCACTTTTTGCAATGCTTAGCACATAGGAAGAACTTAATATATTCTTTTTGATGATGAAGAAAAATTAGATGCTCTCTAAAATACCTCCTAGCACTTAAATTTTATGACCTTATACATTTATATGTGTATATATCTCTTCCACACATACATAAAATATGCCTACATATTATGTTATATCACATATAGAACACATACTATATCTTGTCACAAAATCTTATTATTTATTCATATTAATAAAATATTAAATCCAGTTATTAATTTTTAAATAAAAATTCAATGTATAATATGAAGCACATTTGATTTGGGCCATTTTTTGGGACAGTTTTGAACATTAGATCATTTTAGTGTTTAAAAATGCCTGAAAAACCATTTTGCAAGCAGTCATGAGAAAGTCCAAATTCCTCTTGCTATTTAAAAAAAAAAATTTGCCAACTTTTTGAACAGCTATGTTACTTAAAAACAGATATTGCACATATGTTTTGAAGAAATTGCTTTACACAGTAAAGCATATAATTGTATTTTAAGAATATTTTGTTCTAAAGTTTTTAATAGTTTCTGACCATTATTATTACCTTGCAGATTTTTCCATTTCCATAGTTGTGAGTAATGTTGGTATAATATTACAGGTGCACCCTGAGATATGCAATAAAGTGTTTCTGGCATTATCAGACTATTAAGGATAGAAGAAATCTAAAAAGTTATCTGTCTGATTTCTCTCTTTTTGTAGATCAGGAAGTTGAAACCCAGGAAAATTACATGTCTTGCCCAAGGTCACATAGTAGGAAAGATTTCTATTTCTTCTCATTCTAAGTTCAGTGCTTTTTTCACTTCAACATGCTTTAAAAAAAAAAATTTGTGTCAATTGAATCATTTTAAGTGTATAAGTTGGTCACTGTTTAAAAGAACCCTTTGAGAAATATTCTTATTTAAAAAGGGAATTCTTTTGTAATGCAAATAATTATAATCATTAGTTTTGTGGGCTCTTTGGGAAGAGATTCATAATTACTCAAAAGAATTTAGCCTGACCAAGTGGATAAAGAATGCCAATGGAAGGAAGGAAGGAAGGAAGGAAGGAAGGAAGGAAGGAAGGAAGGAAGGAAGGAAGGAAGGAAGGAAGGAAGGAAGGAGCGAGCAAATAGCCATACTGGTTTTGTGACCCCAAGCAAAACACTTAACTTCTTAAATTGTAGAGCAGGTGAGGCCTGCATTGGTGGAAGGAGTTGCCTCCTCCAGTATAATCACAGGTCCAGTAAAAACAAAAACAAAGCAAAACTTTAAAGTAGATTTCTACTAATAAGTAATTAAGAAGTGACTGTAGCCACTTATGAGTGCAAATCACTATTTATTTAAGGTAAATAGGAATGAATGCTGACATCATTCAGTTTACTGTCTCTAGAATTATGAAACAGGACTGGAGCTGAATGGCATCTCTTTGTGGAAAGGGAAATTTATGGAAAATATTAATGGGCTAGCAAATTTTCTGATCTGTCTTGAATCTCCACCTGCCAATTAATGGGACATTTTTGTGCCATGGACATCTGAAACTCAACATGTCCCAAACAGAACTCATTATCTTTCTCCCCAAATCCTCCCCAATTCCTAACTTTGCTGTTACTATTGAAGGTACCACCATCTTTTCAGTCACCCAGGCTTGTCTTCCTTGGTGTCTCATCATTTCTCACTCTCTTTATCTAATCTGTTGGCAGGGTCTGTTGATTTTATTTTCATAATGTTCCTTGTATGTGCCCTCTTCTTTCATCTGGTGCTGCCCCACTCATGCAGACTCTCATCCCCTCACTCCTGGACCACTGTAAAAGCCTACTGCGGTCTGCATGACTTGAGGCTTTCTGCACTGCACACCATCCTCCACTCAGCTGTCAAGGTGATCTTAGATTTCAGGTCTGAACATCTCACCTCACTACCCAGTTAATTCTAGTGGCTCTCTATTACATCTAGAATCAAATATAAAATCTTCAGTTTGTCATTCAAAATCCTCTGTAACTCGTCTTCTCCCCCCCCCCCCCCCCCCTACTCTCAGTCTTCTCACATCTCTCCCAACCCAGTGCTCTGCCCTGCCAGCGATACTGCCCTCCTTGCTGTTCCTCCAAAAAGACTGGTAATTTTCATTGGCTGATTTCCTCTCTCTCCCTCCATACTACCTCCTTCCTTTCTTTCTCCCTCCCCCCTCATGTGTGGAACACTTTCTCTTTATTTCCACTTTCTGGCTTTCCTGGATTTCTTCAAGTCCCAGTTAAAATTCTGTCACTCACAGGAATCCTTTCTGAATCCCTCCTTCCCCCGTTGATGATTTTCAGTTTATCCTATATATAGCTTATTTGTATGCAGTTTTTTGCATCTTATCACCTCAGTTAGACTGTGAGTTCTTTGAGAGCAGGGACCTTTTTGTGATATTTTTTTTGGGGGGGTATCCTCAGCACTTAGCACCTAGTGCTTAGCCCACAATAGGCACTCAGTCAATATTAATTGACCATCTGATTGTGTGGTCTGTTTCAGACTGATAAGGGGTATAAACAAGGGTTAAATTGAGATTGGATTGGATAAATGAGAAGAATCCTCAGGAGAGCTATTACTAGAGGGCTTGCTTCTGTAGAGATGAAGTCCTTACAAAAAAGAATTGCTTATTTGCAAAATACTTTCTTCCTAATGGGAAGCAGCTTAGTGCAGTAGAGAGAACTAAGTTAAAAATCCTATTTTTATTCCCTGCTATCTGTGTAACCTTGAGCAAGCCACCTTGGAACTCAAGTTTCCTTGGCTAAGAAGAGAGTGGGGGTGGGAACAGAATTGATCAGTTAACCTTCAAGATTCCTCTTTTGCTTTAAATCTATGATCTTCTTTCTGATTTGTAGAAGGTGTACATTAGAGGAAAATAATCTTTTAAAAAATTTTATTTTATATCTTTTGTTTACACTTAAATTTCCCTTTGTATCCTTTCTTCTTTCTCTCCCCCTTTCCCCTTGCAGAGGATCATCCCTTATAACAAAATAATTTCTTCCAAAGACAGAAGGCTAGAAGAGGGGGAAAAAAATAAAAAAAACTAATGAATACATGAAAAAAAAATCTGACCATAAATACAATGTTCCATACCCAAAGGATTCCCCCCACCCCCAGCCTCTTTCCAATATTTGCAAAGGATTTTTGTGTGTTTGTGTGTGGGAGGCCAACCTTGGTTTTTTAATTTCTCAGTGTTCATTTTTGATTGTTTTGTGCTGGTTGTTCTAGTGAAACTGTTACATGTTGTTTTCTTGCCTCTTATTTCTCTTTGCATCAGTTCAGCCAAATCTTTCCATACTTCTCTATTCATCATGGTCAGCAATTTTTTAATAGCACAGTAATATTCCATTATATTTATTTTGTTTATTCACTTGCACATTTTATTTATCCAACACCACACTTTGCTCATCCATTCCCTAGTTGATTGGCATCTTTTTTTTTTTTCTCCAAAAAACACTTTATTTCTGAAAAATATTCCCTTGCCACTCAGAATCAGGCCTTATCCCATCTTTATTCCATCTCATATTTTGCTAAATATTGAAACTGTGTCCCACATGAATATAGTCTATGTTTATTTTGGAATAGAATGGTTTGAGCCTATGTTGCTTTCTTCAGAACCACCCAGGATATCAATCTCTGCCAAATACAGTGGAATCTCTAATTATGACCATTTGTTCTGCCAAGCCTGGAAACAAGTGGGCTAAGTTGAAGGGTGTTCTGGCAGCAACACTACTGAATTTCCTTCCTGTTTGTGCTTAGCACTTAAAACTAAACGCCATTTTAATTGGTGTTGGGCTTTTATCAGAACAGTAGTGGACTCTCTTTTGTGGTAAGAAACAATTAGTCTCTAATTGCCATCTTTGAAGATTTCTTCTGTGTATATACAGAAATCAACAAGCATTTATGTGGTAAATAAAATAATTGATATACTTTATTTACACCCTTGCTTTTCTCAGATTAGTCTAATAAGGATGGCAGATCTAAAATTTTATCCGTTAGTTCTTTCTTTCACAAAAAGGATGTTTTAAAAGAAATTTTTTAATTGATAACTTTTGCTTTTGTATCTTTTTTCTTTAATATTTATATATTCCCTTCCCTATACATTGGGTTATTCCTTATGTCAGATTTTAAGAGAGGCAGAATAAATGTCAGTTCAACAAACCAAACAACATATTAATCGTGGTTTGCAGCATATCTAGTATTTTTTACACCTATGATTCCCCACTTTTTTCAAGAGGAAAGAATTGTCTGTTTTTTCAGCTCTTCCAGGCCAAGTTTGGTTTTTATAATTATACAAAATTCAGGTCATGAAAAAGAAATTTAAAAGGGTGGGAATGATTTACTTTCTTATTCACCATTATGTCTTTGCCCCCTTTTGATAGTATTAAAAGCAAATCCACATTTACCTACAGACGAGTATTTTATAGCTGCCATAAAAGACCAGTATTACTGGTATTGGTTTTACTGACCTCTTAGACAAACTGACTCCCCTTGATGGTTGCTAGGATTTTTCCTGACATCAGCTATTTCTTCCAGATAGGAGACCTCATAATAATAAATGAAATTTGCCTTCATTGGGTCTTGTCCTCCAGAATTATAGAATCCGGTTTTTCTGCCCTATCAGAGGTCCTCAAACTTTTTAAATAGGGGGCCAGTTCACTGTCCCTAAGACTGTTAGAGGGCCGGACTATAGTAAAAACAAAAACTTTGTTTTGTGGGCCTTTAAATAAAGAAACTTCATAGCCCTGGGTGAGGAGGATAAACATCCTCAGCTGCCGCATCTGGCCCACGGGCCATAGTTTGAGGACCCCTGCACGCCTAAATCTTAGACCTAAGGGACAGATATGGTAGAGTACAATGAGTATTACAGCATGTGATTATAAATGGAAATAAGAAAGCCAAGTTCTGGTTCTATCACTTTCTGTGTAATTTTAAATACCTTAGTTTCTTTGGGCAGACTCATGTTCCTGAGTTTAAATCTGACCTTAAATCCAACACTTCACACTTTCTAGCTATGTGACCTTGGGCAAGTCACTTAACCCTGTTTGCCTCAGTTTCCTCATCTGTAAAATAAGCTGGAGAAGGAAAAGACAAACCAAATCAGAAAACCCCAAATGGGGTCATGAAGAGTCAGATACAATTAAAATAAATGAACAACAATAATTTCCTCATCTACAAAACGAATGGTTAAGATTAAACAATCCTAGCTACCTCATTGCTATGGAACATTATATGTTAACATATATCTTTCTTGAAACTACAGTATACACTGACTTTCCCACTTACTCTCATTTTTATTTTAATAACAGTAACTTGAGAAAAATGTCTGTTGGCTTCTCAGTGTGGGCACCAGTGGAAGACTGCCTGAGATCTCATTGGGATTTCAGGTTGATTACACTTCCCTATATCAATATGCTGACTTATTTTTCTTTTCTTGAGAGAATACCAGTAAAAAGAGGGGTTAGTTATATATATGTGCTGAGCACAAATGGAAGGAAATTCAGTAGTGCTGTTGCCAGAATCATTGTCAGCGTTCATGAACCCTGTATCAGTGTAATGCAGGAGAAACTGAGCCACTGAGTCTGGATTTGAATTCAGATTCTCCTGACTTCAACTCAGTGCTCTATCCACTGCTCCACCTAGTTGCTCCCTCTGAATTCTTATGGCCTAATAATGTACCCTTACGTTCATTTTACAATTTTGTTTTGTTGTTCCTTAGTTGATAGTCATCGATTTTGTGTTCATTTTTTTGTTCCTGTAAAAGTTTTGGTTTGATTTTTTTAAGGTTTATATACAAAGGAGATGCACACATGTATGAATGTATATGTATAAGTGTACATATATATGCATGTATATGTCTCTATGTATATATAGACATGTGTGTATAACCTTTTGACACAATTATAAAATGGTTTCCAGAATAGATGAAGCAATAGAAAGTTGGTGCATGTTGGAGAAATCCTATATTGGTGCATGGCTATATAAGTTAGACAAGTTTTCAATGGATAGCAGCCAATTTGTGATTAGAATGCTTTGAAGATAGAAGGTGCTTAGAAAATTGGAGCCTGCTATTCCCTACCTTTTTTGTGCAAGGCCTTACAACATTCATTACACTAATAAGGTTTCTCTCCAATATGAATTCTTCAATGCATATTAAGAGCTGTAGTCAGGCAGAAAGTCTTCCCATATTCATTACATTCTTAAGATCTTTCACAGTATGGAGAATCTGATGTCAAATGAGGTCTATCTTCCAGCAAAAGGCCTTGACATTCATAAAGTTTCTCTCCCATACGAATTTTCCTGTACCGAGTAAGATATGTCTCCCGGCTGAAAGTCTTGCCACATTGATTACATTCATTATTATTTCCTCACTAGCTGGGTACCACAATTCCAGATTTGACTCAACTCGGAGTCAAAGGTACCATCCCTTATAAGACTTTCCTGGCATAATTCCTCCAAAGAAATGTCCAGCTTTGGGATTGTCTGTTTGATTTCAGACCTATTGTCCCAACCTTTTCCCCATCTGATTTTCACTCATTTACACGGACAGGTGCTTCATCAGACATCTCCCTTTGGCATCCAAAGTTTTATTTCTTGTTCCTATTGATATATCATATCTGGTTCCCTTTTAATGTCCTGACCCAGTTGTCCTATTCAGTTACTCTGCCTCAGGTTATAACCATTCCCTCTTAATGTTTGATAGGATAAAGGTCTTATATCTTAGACCTCTAGGGGACCTTAAACTATGGCCTTCGGGCCAGATGCGGCAGCTGAGGACTGCTGCTGAGGACGATTATCCCCCTCACCCAGGGCTATGAAGTTTCTTTATTTAAAGGCCCACAGAACAAAGTTTTTGTTTTTACTACAGTCCGGCCCTCCCAACAGTCTGAGGGACAGTGAACTGGCCCCCTATTTAAAAAGTTTGAGGACCCCTTTCAAGTTTAGGCTATAATTATTCCCTCTTAATGTTTGATGGGATAAAGGTCTTTATCCATTTTAGACATCATTAGAATATCAGGAGCTTCTCCAGTATCTCCATTATGTCATCCTAGGTGCCTCCCCCCATTAGGTCATCCCCATCCAGGCGCCTCCCCCAATATGTCATCCTTCTTGTTACCCTATAAAAGAATCTCGTATCTCACATTCACTGCTGGATTCTTGGAGATAATAGTCTCATTCAGCCCTGGACCAAACCATGGATCCATTTGGTCCCAGTATGTCCCTCCATTAAATAAATTATTAAATACTCTCTAATCTCTATCTTGCTCAGTTTCTCCAGCATTACACCGTCAGAGTCCTGGAATTATCAGTCCTATAGGACATATAGGAAGGAGATGATTCCTAAGAATGAGTAGAGGCTCACAAGAAAGGTGTACCAGATATGGTAGGAAACAAAGTTAGAGCTAAGAGGGACCAACAAGCATCTAGCCAAGTCCTTGTTTGGCTGGGACACCCTTGTCTTAGCATTTAGTGTACAGTTAGCATATCTTTGGGTCCTTTCTTCAGCTAAATGATGGCTTAAAAAACTAGTCATAGAATGCCCAGTTGTAGCTGTCAGTAGATCCTTATCACTGGATTTTAGCTAATTGAATTAAAATGAGTACATTGTTCCCTGAGATGTTGCTAGGTGATAAATTTAGACTCAAAGACTTTTTTTCTGTTTATGAATCCTATCCGAAAGATTTTTCTATGAGGAATAAAATCATTAATATTTATTAAGCACCTACTATATGCCAGTCACTGTGCAACAGAAAGGGTTGAATTTCCTGGCTTCATTTGTTAAATTTCCAAGTTCAGGTCCTGCTGGATCTTTGATTTCTCAAACTGTTGTCTTAAAGTCTTGTTTTCTGTCTGTTCCTAGGATACATCGATGTCTTAGCTTATTCCTTTATTTTCTCACTCTGTCTAATTCATGTTATAACATTTTTGATACTTAGCTATGATCACAAGATAGATTTTGATTACATGAAGAACAAAAAGGTCAGTGCAGATCAAGCAGTAAATGTAGAATGTGTTCTTTTCTCTGAATTTTGACAGGTGAGCGAGCTATGGGGGACTAGATGCAAATGATCCTTTGATTGAAGAGGAGACCCTAAACAAGACTGAAAAAGTCTCACTTTCTCTTCATACTCTTTGCTCTTTTTTGGCGGGGGGAAGGGAAGGGGGCAGGTAGGGAGAGTTGTTTTTTCTTCAAGGAACATCTAACAATTGGATTTCAGATCCCAGGGAGGCAGAGTGGTGTAGGAGAGAAAAATATTGGCTTGGAATTAGAATGGGTTTGATTCCATGTTCTGCTATTTAACTTTTGCATGACTTTGGGGAAGATGTTATTTCCACTCTGAGCTTCAGTTTCCTTATCTGTAAAATGAAGGGATTAAACTAGTTGACCACTAATGTCTGTTCTAAAACCACAATTCTGTAGATTAAACTTTTTGTTAGTGATTGCTGGGAGAGGTAAGATACATTCCCCAACCTCTTCAAATTATAGCAGTTTGTCTCCTAGGTACATAAGGCAGGTAAGGCCCTGTTTAGGTCATTAGGACAACTTTAAGCCAGTGCCTGGTTTTGAGGCTCATTGTGTATCAAGAGGTTGAAAATATTAATTTTATGATTCAAGGCAATTCCATTACACTTGGGATGAAAAATGCCATCTGTATCTAGAGGGAAAACTATGGCAACTGAATGGGGATCAAAGTATAGTGTTTTCATATATTTTTTTTAATTATTGTTTGCTTTTTTTCACTTTCTCATGGGTTTTTTCTCTTTTGATCCGATTTTTTCTTATACAACATGACAGATTTGGAAATATGTTTAAAAGGATTGCACATATTTAACCTACATCGCATTGCCTACTATCTTGGAGAGGGAGAAGATAAGGAAGGGAAGAAGAATCTGGAATATAAAGTCTTACAAGAATGAATGTTGAAAACTATCTCTACGTGTTTTTGGAAAAAGAAAATACTGTTTAAAAAATAAAAACACTCACCTCAAATAGGATCCTCAAATTTTAAAGGACCATGGAGGTCATCTAATCAACAATATTATCAGTGTGTTTATTCCCAGCCTCTGATTGAACATCTCTGATCATGGGGCACTCACTCCTAAAGACCACAAGCAATTTATTCTATTTTTGAGAATTTCTGGTAGGAAAGATTGGAAACAGTCTTCAAAAAGCTGAAAGGTCCAAGGTCCAGAGCAGACAACTAGAACAAAGGTATAGAAATTCAGAAATAGATTTTGACTTAATATAAGGAAAAACTTCCCATTTTTCTGTAACTTTTACATCTAGATTCTAATTCTCTGCTCTGGATCTTGGACCCTTCAATTGTTTGAAGACATGTCATTCTTTTTCCTCAGTCTTCTGTTCTTCACTGTTAAAGTCTCATTTCCTTCATCTAGCCCTCTCACCATTGTGGTGCTCTTCCTGGGTGCACTGTTTGTTAATGTCTCCCTCTAAAAGAGTCACATAACACCAGCCCTTTTTGTAATGGCAAGGAACTGGAAACTGAGTGGATGCCCATCAGTTGGGGAATAGCTGAATAAGTTCTGGTATGTGAATGTTATGGAATATTATTGTTCTATAAAAACTGATCAGCAGGATGATTTCAGAGAGGTCTGAAGAGACTTACATGAGCTGTTGCTAAGTGAAGTGAGTCGAACCAAGAGAACAAACATTGTTCACAAGATTATGTGATGATCAATTCTAATGGACATAGCTCTTCTCAACAATGCAGTGATTCAAGGCAATTCCAATAGACTTGTAATGGAAAGAGCATCTGCATCTAGAAAGAGAGATTGAATGTGAATCAAAGCATAGTAGTTTCATCTTTTTGTTTTTCTTTCTCGTGTTTTTTTTCTTTTGATCTGATTTTTCTTGCATAATATGACAAATATGGAAATATGTTTAAATTGTAAATTGCTTGCTGTCTGAGGAGGGAAAAAGAAAATTTTGGAACACAGTTTTACAAAAATGAATGTTGAAAACTATCTTTACATACATTTAAAAAAATAAAATATTAATGAGGAAAAAAATAAGAATCACATAATAGTCCTGATATATAATCATTAGTCTAATGATACCAGTCTTCAAACCAGAGCAAAATATAGTGGGATTATTGCTTCTTTTCTTCCAACTAAATTGGAACTATATGTCTCATCATTTAGCCCTGATTTTCCTTAGTAATAATAAGGGAATTGTTGGGGGGAATTGTATTTGTGATTGACTAATAATCTGAAAATAATAGTATAATTTAAAAAAAAAAAAAAAAGGTTAGACTGTCCATACCTTTAGCTCCAGCAGTGTTTCTACTGGGCTTGTATCCCAAAGAGATCATAAAGGAGGGAAAGGGACCCACATGTCCAAAAATGTTTGTGGCAGCCCTTTTTGTAGTGGCAGGAAATTGGAAACTGAGTGGATACCCATCAATTGGAGAATGGCTGAATAAGTTATAGTATATGAATGTTATGGAATATTATTGTTCTGTATGAAATGATCAGTAGGATGATTTTAGAAAGACTTGGAAAGACTTATATGAACTAATACTAAGTGAAGTGAGCAGAACTAGGAGATCATTGTACAGGGCAACAGCAAGATTATATGATGATCAATTCTGATGATGTGGCTCTTTTGAACAATGAGATGATTCAGGCCAGTTCCAATGATCTTGTGATGAAGAGAACCATCTGCACCCAGAGAAAGGACTGTGAGGAGTGAGTGTGGATCACAACATAGTATTTTTATTCTTTGCTTGCGTTTTGTTTTCTTATTTTTTCTTTTTTTAGCTGATTTTTCTTGTGTAGCATGATAATTTTGGAAATATGTATAGAAGAGTTGTACATGTTTAACATATATTGGATCATTTGCCATTTTGGGGAGGGAGTGGGGGGAAGGGAGGGAAAAATTGGAGGATGCAAGATTTTCCAAGGGTGAATGTTGAAAATTATCCATGCATATGTTTTGGAAAATAAAAAGTTTTAATAAAAATAAATAAAATATATTATCCTTTCATATTAAAAAAATAAGGTTAGAAACTGAATTATAACTTTTCTTTTATAGGGAATTCTCTCCATGAAGAAATCTTGGTACTTAAAAAGTTGCTTAGAACAGAAGTGTCACACTGGAAGGCTGGCCTACACGAGGCCAGAAAAAACTGCAATTGGGAAATATTTAATAAATAAATAAATATACAATACCACATGGATAATCTTAATTTGTGGCTTTCTGAGTCACTATGTGGGCTGGAGGGATCCTTACTTGAATTTGATACTCCTGGTTTAGAACACTTGAGTGTTAAGTGACTCAAGATACATAATATAGCCAATCTGCATAGAAACTAAGACTTGATGGGCTGGTCCCGAGACCAGTTCTCCAAACACACGATACCGTGCTACTTCTAATATTTTTTTTTAAAGTGATCAGTAATTCATAGCATCCTTTTATTTATTAAATTTTAGAAAGCTGTAAGGATAAACAAAATATAGAAATTGTTGGTCCTATAATTCATCTGTGTAGTGATGACAGATGTCTTTGTACTGAACGTAGTCATCTAAGATTCTAGATTACTTCCTTCTGACTATATATTTGATTCTAGACCTTATAGTAAGCCCTCCTACTTTCTTCTTCTAGTATAGTTTAAAGTGTTCTCAGGATCTCTGAGATCATACTATGCACTCCTTGCCTCCCTGGAGTTCAAACAGTTTTTCTTTGGATGTGTCTTCCCTCCAGTGATTTCTGACTTGGATTAGATCTAGTCCTGATGATACAGTTTTATGTCCCCTTGAATATTTTGCTCCTAAAATGATTCTGTATCCCCTTTTTGTAATAATAAGAGATTGGAATTAGTGTTTCTTTTCTTTTCTTCTCCTAAGTGGAGATATTCTGTCCTTAGTCTTGATACCTTCTCTCCTTAGATTTTATTACTTTAGTCCATATGTTCTTAGATCCTTCCTTCACCTATCCTATGCACTAACCTAATTTTTCAATCTACCTGCTCTGCCTCTGAGACCTCAGATTCGGTAATCTATAACTGAATTAATATCTTTCCTAAAGTAGATCTTTCTCTTGACCCAGTTGCTGTTAATGGTATCAAACTTGGAACTTCCGAAATTTTTCCTTTTTATTTCTCAACTTCCAGTCAGTTTCCATGGGCTTGTGATTTCTATTCCAACCTTTTTATTTCTATCCCCATCCTAAGTCCAGTCTATATTGCCTCATGCCCAGACTATTCCTTCTGATAGTTATTTTTTACATTCCTCTCCCTCATAACTACTAATGTCTACCACTTCAATTATCCACTATATTACCACAAGCTTAATTTTCCTATAGAACCCTTAGAGCATTAATTCCTATGAAATCTTCAGTATCTTAATTCACACTGCCTAACTTGATAACTGATATCCAATTTACATTTCTAGCCCTATCCCTGTCAAGAGATCTTAAGCATTTTTTGTATCTTGGCCCACTTGTCAGTCTGATGAAGTTTAGGGGTTCCTTCTCAGAAAAGTATTTTTAAATGCATAAATTTTAAAAATAGGATTAAAAAGAAAACAAATGACATTGGAATAAATTTATTAAAATATCTTTTTTAAAAGGTCATTAACCTCTGGTTACAAACTCCTGCCATATGTTGACATGACCCCTAAGTTTTCCACAAACTGAGCTGTTCATTGTTTGTCAAATGTCTCATCTTTTCCCACTTCAGCTTTTTTATTCATGCGTTTTTCTCCTACCTCATGTGTTTTGCTTGTCTACACATATTTGTAATGATTTTTTTTCTTGCCTTCTCAATGGATGGGGGAGGGAGAAAGAGGAAGAAAGAGAATTTGGAACTGAAAATAATATAAAGTTGAATAAAAAAGAAAAACAAGTTTTACCTTTTAATGTGTCTTGTTGCCATCTCTGCCTGGTAATGTTCTCACATCTTCAAAATACAGCTTAAATGCCTTTTCTTCCTCCTTAATTTTTACCTGATCTACTAGGATGGAGAGATCTGTATTATCTCATGGTAATTTTTATTGACATGTTATTCATTCTCTCCAGTAGATTGGAAATCTCATGAGGCCAGGAACCATTTTGATTCACTTTTGTGTTCTTTACAAAATCTAGCAAATGTTTATCATCCACTAGGAATAATATGAGTATTTGGCAATGAATGAAGTAGAGTTCTTATTTTTTTAAACATGTATTTTTTATTCATTCCTCACAAAATTTATTTGGTGGGTTAATACACATTCTTTAACTTAAGAGAAATTATTTTGATAACATATTTTGCATGTAAACCACTGGTATCAAGAATTATTCTTGGATTTACAGCTAATAATAATAAAGTAATACAGTAGAGTTCAGGGCATTAATTTCATTAGTTTTCCTTCCCATGTCCAAGCTAACCTTGAACTGTTCATAATAAATATACCATGCATTTGTATATCTGCTTTATGCTTTCCAAAGCACTTGTACATTTGTGCTCTCATTTGATCTTTGCAATAATCTTGCAAGATAGGAAAATCTTGAATTGAAAATAAATTGAAAACCTCAGTCTCTGAGGTTAGGGACCAGAACCTTGTTATCCTCAGTCCCAATAGACTTTTCATTGTACTGTAACATATTAGAAGAAACAGAACATTGTCCAATTGTCATCACTGTATCAGCACCATAAAAATCACTTTTAAATATGTGCTAACTTTTTTTTATATTATTATAGCTTTTTATTGACAGAATATATGCATGGGTAATTTTTCAATATTGTCCCTTGCAAACACTTCTGTCCTAACTTTTCCCTTTCTTCCCTCTAACCCCTCCCCTAGATGGCAAGCAGTCTCATACATGTTAAACATGTTAAAGTATATCTTAGATACAATATATGTGTACATATTTATACAGTTCTCTTGTTGCACAAGGGACATTGGATTTAGAAAGGTAAAAATAACCTGGGAAGAAAAACAAAAATGTAAGCAGCCCACACTCGTTTCCCAGTGTTCTTTCACTGGGTGTAGCTGGTTCTGTTCATCACTGGTCAATTGGAACTGAATTGGATCCTGTCATTGTTGAAGATAGACACTTCCAGTAGAATTGATCCTCATATAATATTGTTGTTGAAATGTACAATGATCTCCTGGTTCTGTTCATTTCACTTAGCATCAGTTCATATAAGTCTCTCCAAGCCTCTCTGTATTCATCCTGCTGGTCATTTCTTGCAGAACAATAATATTCCATAACATTCATATACCACAATTTACTCAACCATTCTCCAATTAATGGGCATCCACTCAATTTCCAGTTTCTTGCCACTACACAAAGGGCTGCCACAAACATTTTTGCACATACAGGGCTCTTTCCCTTATTTATCTCTTTGGGGTATAAGCCTAGTAGAAACACTGCTGGGTGGAAGGGTATGCACAGTTTGATAATTTTTTGAGCATAGTTCCAAATAGCTTTCCAAAATGGTTGGATTCGTTCACAACTTCACCAACAATGCATCAGTGTCCCAGTTTTCCTGCATCTCCTCCAACAGTCATCAATATTTTTTCCTGTCATCTTAGCCAGTCTGTCAGGTGTGTAGTGGTATCTCAGAGTTGTCTTAATTTGCATTTCTCTGATCAATAATGATTTGAAACATCTTTTCATATGAGTAGAAATACTTTTAATTTCATCATCTGAAAATTGTCTGTTCATATCCTTTGATCATTTAGTATGATAACTTTTTAATCTTAGTTTATTATATTTATTATAAATAGAATGCTATTCTATTTATATCCAAAAACCTCCAAAACCCTTATTTTATTTTTAGCTAGGTTTCTCTGGCTAATGTCAAATTTATTCAGCTACTCTGAAGAACTAGTTTTTACTATAGCAATAAAGCAATGTATTTTACTTCTGTGTTTCCATATTGAGTTGCAATGAATGGTATATTTTATTTTATTTATATTTATTTATTTATTTTTATTATACCTTTTTATTTACATGTTATATGCATGGGGTAATTTTACAGCATTGACAATTGCCAAATCTTTTGTTCCAATTTTCCCCCTTCTTCCCCCCATCCCCTCCCCCAGATGGCAGGTTGACCAATACATGTTAAATATGTTAAAGCATAAATTAAATACTAAATAAGTATACATGTCCAAACAGTTATTTTGCTGTACAAAAAGAATCAGACTTTGAAATAATGTACTGTTAGCCTGTGGAGGAAATAAAAAATGCAGGCAGACAAAAATATAGGGCTTGGGAATTCTATGTAATGGTTTATAGTCATTTCCTAGAGAGTTCTTTCGCTGGGTGTAGCTGGTTCAATTCATTACTGTTCTATTGGAACTGATTTGGGTCATCTCATTTCTGGAGATGGCCATGTCCATCAGAATTGATCATCATACAATATCGTTGTTGAAGTATATAATGATCTCCTGGTCCTGTCATTTCACTCAGCATCAGTTCGTGTAAGTCTCTCCAGCATTTCTTACCAAACAATAATATTCCATAATATTCATATACCACAATTTATTCAGCCATTCTTCAATTGATGGGCATCCACTCACTTTCCAGTTTCTGGCCACTACAAACAGGGCTGCCACAAACATTCTTGCACATAGAGGTCCCTTTCCCTTCTTTAAGATTTTTTTGGGATATAAGTCCAGTAGAAACACTGCTGGATCAAAGGGTATGCACAGTTTAATAACTTTTTGAGCATAGTTCCAAATCACTTTCCAGAATGGTTGGAAGCATTCACAATTCCACCAACAATGTATTAGTGTCCCTGTTTTCCCACATCCCCTCCAACATTCTGCATTATCTTTCCGTGTCATTCTAGCCAATCTGACAGGTATGTAGTGGTATCTCAGAGTTGTCTTAATTTGCATTTCTCTGATTAACTTGGAGCATCTTTTCATGTGGCTAAAAATAGTTTCAGTTTCTTCGTCTAAGAATTGTCTGTTCATATCTTTTGACCATTTATCAATTGGAGAATGGCTTGATTTCTTATAAATTAAAGTCAATTCTCTATATGTTTTGGAAATGAGGCCTTTATCAGAACCTTTGACTGTAAAAATGTTTTCCCAGTTTATTGCTTCCCTTCTAATCTTGTCTGCATTAGTTTTGTTTGTACAAAAACTTTTCAATTTGATATAATAAAATTTTTCTATTTTGTGATCAATAATGATCTCTAGTTCTTCTTTGGTCACAAATTCCTTCTTCTTCTATAGGTCTGAGAGATAAACTATCTTATGTTCTTCCAATTTATTTATAATCTCATTCTGTATGCCTAGGTCATGAACCCATTTTGAGCTTTTCTTGATGTGCAGTGTTAAGTGTGGGTCAATGCCTAGTTTCTGCCATACTAATTTCTAATTTTCCCAGCAATTTTTGTCAGATAGTGAGTTCTTATCCCCAAAACTGGGGTTTGTCAAACACTAGATTTTTAAAGTTATTGGCTTTTTGTCCTTTGAAACTAACCTTGAATACTATATTTTAAAAAAACTTGGGAGAGGGGGTCAGCTAGATAGTGTGGTGGATAGAGCATTAAACCTGAAGTCAGGAGGACTTAAGGACCTGCTTAGACTCTTAATACTTACTAGCTGTGTGACCCTGCGCAAGACACTTAATTCCAGTTGTCTGGGAATATAAAATATTGCTTAAATATCTAAATATATTCTGGCCTGCATTTATTGAATATATTTGGATATCTCTATCAGTTTTACTTCTAAAAGACTGGCTGCCTTCCATTATGATTTTTGATATAGATGAAGGTGCTTTTTGGTATTTAGGAATATTTGTGGATGATCTGGAATCCAATAGTGACAAAATTCCTATAGTCTCTTTCCAAGACATCAAATCCTGCCTGTTTGATCTTGCAGTGCAAATTTGGAGTTTCAGCAGATAGCTTGTGCTCTCTTAAAAGGCTGAGTGTCCACCTCTTTATGTTGATGCCCTTCTCTACCATGCAGTGATTCTGATGCATTTTAGATTCCACTCTAGATGGAAATGCTGTGGTGGATCTCTTCTTCCTTCCTACACCGTTTGGTTAGATTTCGTAGGCTTTGGATTAAGGCTACCTTGCATGGGTTATGAAGAAAGAGAACGGCCAGGCTGTCAGCACAACTCTCACCAAACAGGACCAGCTCTGCAATATTCATGATGAGCTCATCTCTGGGAGAGCCATTATCCCTCCCAAGTTTGAGCCTGGCCCTGTTGAGTAGCATAATGTTGTAGAAGAGGCGGCAAGCAAACATGATGAGGGTGATGGTCAGTATGATCAGGTGAGCGCGTGCGTCATCCTTCTGTGGACGGGCTCTTCTTCGTGCCAGCTTCCCAATGAGGAGGATGAAGAAAACCACCTCGATACTTAGCGCCAACCCAAAACCCAGGCTGAACTTGACAATCTCGTATTCGGGCCAGGCTGCCAACGGGTCAACCTGGCACAGGGCACTGTCGGATAAAGAACTAGCTGTGCCCAGAAGGATCGCGCCTCCCAGGGAGCTGCTGAAAGCACAGGCAAAGACAAGGCCCAAGTGTCCCAGTGGCTTCTGGATCAGGATTGCCGCCCTCAGACAGGGCAAATAATCCTGGAACAGGAACGTGTAGAACATGGCAATCTGAATATACTGCGCATTGAAATAACAAATGTTGAAGAAAAAAGAGAGTACCCCACAGCTCAGGTTGGTGGTTGGTATGTAATCTGGTCTAGTGATGGCAGTGAATGAAAACAGGGTTATCAGAAGGTTTGTCACAGTCAGGTCCAAGAGGTACAGGTCCAGTTTTCCTAGCTGAGAGTGCCCCTTAATGAAGGTGATCAGGTTGAATGTGCCGGCAACCAGACTTGTTGGGACAAAGAGTGCAAAGTAGATGTGCATAAATCTTGATATGATGTTCTGTGACCATATGATATCTTCAATCTTAATGAGTTCTTGGCTTGGATATTTTATCCATGTCATGTTCTGTGAGACCATCTTCTGAGGAAGGGCTTGAGGAAAACAAAGTCACAATCTGTAAAAGAAACATCCAGAAAAGATCTGTGATTGCCTCAATTACCAAGGGTTCATGATTGACCATAATAGGTTAATCATAATTTTGAAAGGTCTTGGGGTTTTTGACAGCAAGTTTCAGGAAACCTGGAGCATTCTTTGGGGGCAGATTCTATAGGTTTCTAGTAGAAGTAGAATTCTCAATACCTATTTTAAAAAGCAGGAGCAAAAGATAAAAAATTTGCATATTAGGCAAAATATGTTCTTCTGACCCTCCAATATCCCTCCATGGCACTTGTTTTTTATAAGTCCTCCTCTTTCTTTCCTCTTGTGCATCATGTACTCAAATGTTCATTCATCTAAATGCCTTCCCTTCCATTAGCATTTCCATTCACTGAGGCTAATCTCAGTAAATTATTGAGTCAATTAAATAATTAATGTGTGAATAATCAACATACAGCACCTTCCTCATATGTCACAGGAGAGTACTTAGTTGACACAAATCTACTTCCAATGAATAGAATGAGATTTGATCAGAGGATCTTCTTTTTCTCCTTGCCTGTGTTCCATGTATCTGTGTGTGTGTGTGTGTGTGTGTGTGTGTGTGTGTGTATGTGTGTGTGTACATTCACCCATAAAAGTATCAACTGCTCTATCAGGTATAAACATGCCCTCCTACATACATAAACATACATTCCAGCTCCTTCATGTTTGCTAGGATCCTCAGGTTCAGTAATCCTCAAGGATCAATAAAAAGTCCTCAGGAGAAGAGATGGTACACTTTAGAATATTTATAATATTCATATTCAAAACTAAGAATGTATGACAAGTGATAGTTTTCCTTTCCTGTCCACCTTCTTAGACTATCCCTGGTGAAGATATAGATCTGATACTCTCCAAGATTTGAGTCATAAATCAAAATGATAATGAGCTTTTTTTCAGTAACTTCCTGATTCCTTTTCCCACCAAAGAATTTTTTTTGCCTTCCTTAAGTCTATAATTTATTCTAAATGTAGTTTTATATGCTATATTATTAAAAACATTGCCCAAATTCCAAAGACAAAACCATAAAACAAAGAATAATTATTATAAGATTTGATTCTTAGTCTCTGATCTATTTAGTTCTGAATTTGAGTATTATTGTTTCATATTTTGGAACTCATGTATTTTAAACTTTAAAAAATTCTCCTATGGAAATTATAAAAAATTTCACAGTGTGGCCATAGCAGGCATCATATTTTAAAAAATAATCTCCATTGGATTGAAATCTGATTTATTTCTTTTCAGCCTGGAGTACATTTTTACTGCTAAGTTGTAAATTCTCAAAGTTAGAGGTTTCACTGACAGTGTTGACAGACTGTTAGCTATAATGGTCCCATCATGTATCACTTTAATAATTCTGTTTCCATACAAAATGGCTTCTCTTTTTCTTTTAACTAAATTGTAGGCTGTATTGCAAGATATAATTGCTATTTATTCAAAGAAAATTGAAGGCCATAAATTCAGAGATATAACTTTAATAGAATACCTGAAGGCTTGGTGGGTATAACTGAAAAATAGTAGTTTGCCTATGCTTTGTGTAATAAATAAATATCTCTAAGAAGTAGAGTCATTGCAGATTACAGAATTTTATTTGCTATAAAGAATGCATATTTTATTTGAAACATACATTTACTATAAAATAATGTGATTGTTGTTTTTGGGAGGGGGCAGAGGGAGTCCATATATCCTACAACTTGTCTATTTTAATGAATCTTGTCCCTTTCAAACTGGTCTTTTTTGAGAGGCTGTACACTTATACCAATATCGTTCAAGTACTTTTTGGAACTCTTCTTTGGGACTTAGGATCAATGTAGTGAACTGGAAAGAAAGTCAGTGTATTTGGGTTCAGATCTTAGCTTTGCCACTTTGTCTTTGTGTGACTGTGAACAAACCATTTAATCTCTCTGTGTCTTAGTTTCCTCTTTTACTAAATGAATAATGATTTAGATGCTCTTTAAGATTTGTTTCATCCTTAAATCTTTGATGATATGACTTTCTAACTGAAAGAAAATTTACACAAGATCTCCCCATACCTCCACAATGTAAACATGTGGAAATTGAGGCCCAAAGAAGTGACTTGTAGAAAATGACAAAAGATGGTTCTTTGTTATAAGAAATTTGGGAACCAGACTCTCTGACTTCAAATCCAATGTTTTTTGTACTAAAATAGGCTCTTACTTGTCTTAACAACTTTTGTAGTACGCTGACATCTAACACAATTTCTTATATGTGGTAAATTTTAAAAATTGTTTTCTCAAAATTAGAAGGAGAAGTTGAAGGAGAGTGTGGTAGTGAAAAGAGGCTTGGATTTGAAGTAAGAAAAGCCAGTTTCGGGTCTTAACTCTGCTTCTTTCTCTCAGTGCTGATGTTGGGCAAAGGACTTGAACAACCAAGGACCTTGGATTATCCTCTTTAAAATTCAGGGTTGAAATAAAATGATCTATGAGGTCCCTTCTAGCTTTAGATCCTATAAAACTGTTTGAAATTCAGCATCAGCAAACTTCTATTAATGGATCAGTCCTTAATTTCTCATCCAAAACACTGGTGAAGCTATCCTGCCATAGTTACAGGTAATTTTAAGTTACACAAGATTGGTGTCAGCTCCCAGAGAAAAAGCTACAACTCTTCTGAGTCTCTCTAATTTGAACTGAAGTTGCCTGTAGTTTCTTTTTTGAAAACTTAATGTTCACAAAGGTGCGAAATAAGCCAGTATGTTAGCTTTTTCAGTGAAGCAGAATAGCGAATTTGGGAGCAGGGAAGGTCAAAAATTGAATATTAACCTAGATTTAGAGAGGAAGCATGATGTAGTAGAGAGCACTGAGCTTCCTGTGGAGCAAAGACTGGGGAGGGCAGGGTGTCATGTGCTGCCTCTGACCCATACTGCTTGTGTGACCCTGGAAAGTCACTGAACTCCTCAATGCTTCAAGCAACTATTTAAAATTGTGTACTGATCTGCTTTAGTAAATGCAATTCCTTACCAAGAGTGGCATTCCTTACAAGTAATCATCCCAGAGTTAGTCCCTAATCTTGGTTTGTTCTCCCAGGACTTGTGTCCTGTATTGCCATTAGTCATGTTTAAATTTAGTTTAATTTTGGTGGAAAAATGTACTCCTACTACCTATATCTATTTACCAATCTTTTATTAATATAATACATTAATACTTAAAAAATTGAATTAATAATTCCCCTTTTCTCTCTTTTCCAGATATCCTCAGACCCATTGGATACAGAAATTTCTCAGGTATGTCCCAAACTTTCTTTTTTTTAAGGACCATAGTTTATATATATATAATTTCAGTATCAACTGTTTTCCAGTGAATAAAGTACTGAGTAATCACCGTGTATGATTCTAGCATGACTTGAAAATTAAGAGTCTGGATTGTCCTGAGAAGAAATTTTTGAATTTTTCTTTAAGGCAAAATGGAAAGAAAATCTTTTGAACATTTACCATGGGTAGAAAATAAAATTATTCTAATCAGAATGGATAAAGGCCATGAGATGTTAAATTTGGATTGTTTGGGACTATCTGGGCTATTTCTCATTGGATGCTTGAGAATAAATGTTTTGTTTTGTTTTGTTTTTAATAGCCAGAGGCTGTCAAAATCCTTTGATTGAGGAAATAGATCATGTTACATTTTAGTTTTGTGTTTTGTGGAGTATCTGGAGCTACCTCCAGTCTGTTCCCTACTTTTACACAACCAGGTTCAGGGCTTCTGATTTTAGGCAGGGCTAAATGAGGATGAGCCAATTGTGTCCAAATGTTTCCTCTAAACATGTGTCCTTGATTGTATTCCAGAACCAAATAGAAGTGGCCTTTAGTCATCCATTCTGTTGTATGTGCCTTTTCTCTTTTCCATAAAGAAAATTTTGAGTTGAATTTATGAATGCCAACTATGGCATTGAATTATTATAAATACTCTAATATTCTAAATTGTGCTGAAGAAAACTGGAAGCAAAGTAGAAGTTATATCAATCATTTGATCATCATCATAACAATACCTAACATTTATATTGGGGTAGCTAGGTGTTGATGTCGATTAAGTGCTGAGCTTGAGTTCAAATTTGGCCTCAGATGGGTCTTAGCTGTGTGACCCTGGACAAGTTACCTAACTCTGTTTGCCTCAGTTTATTCATCTGTAAAATGAGCTGGAGAAGGAAATGACAAACCACTCCAGGCCTTCAAAAAGATCAGTTAGACACAATTGAAAATGACTAAACATCAACATTTACATAGTGCTTACTGTGCTAAGTGCCTTACAATTATTATCTCATTTGATCCTTACAAAAACCCTGGGGAGGCAGGTGCTATTCTGATCCCCATTTTACAGAGGAGAAAAGTCACTTTCTAGTGACTTTCCCACAGTCATAGAGCTGGTAAGTCCCCGAGGTCAGATTTGAACTCTAGCATTCTATCGGCTATGCCACATAGCATTTATTAAAGACTGCCAAGGAGCAAGTGAGACAGCCTCTGCCCTCCAAGAGCATCTATTTTATTGGAGAGACAACAGGAGGCACACTGGCTGCAGTCAGTGGGCCGGGCTTCAAATTCCATCTCTGTCTGTGTGACTTTAAGAAAGTCTTTTAACTTCCCTGGATTTCAGTCTCTTCATGTAAAGAATGAGGGGGTTGATGGGTGCCTGCTGAGGGCCCTTCTGACTCTACATCTATGATTCTGTGATGTTTTGATCCCCTGAAAAATAAACAAGGTATGAACAAAGTAGAAAGCATTGAAGGCAACAGTGCCCTGATAGGTTGGGTTGGCAGGCATACAAGGCCTCGGGAAAGGGGGTGCTGGAACTGAAGGAAATGAGGGCTGCTAAGAAGAAGGGGAAAGAGCTTCCTGGCAGGCTGGAGGGTGGCATAGGGGCGCCGTGCAGGAGGCCATGGAGAGGGCGTGAAGAAGAGCAAGGTCAGATAAGCCTGGGGAGGTGAAGGCGGAACCTGTAGGGGTGAGAGCTCAGTGACAGCCCGTGCTGGGATCCAGCAAGGAGAGGAGGGAGACTGGCCAGACAGGCGGTAGGCAGAGGGAGGAGACTTCTCTTTCCAAGCTGCCTGGTGTAGAGCAGCCCTGTGTGTATGGCTTCCAGAGCTATTTCCTCTTAGGCTGGCCTAAACTCTTCTGTAACTTTTGTATCCTTGCCCTTGTTATTTCAAATGTGATAATAATTCTGAAGTACTTAGTACAGTGCCTGGCACATAGTAAGCCCTCTATAAGGTTAACTATTATTATTATTTCATAGACTATATGTGGAAAAGGTATGATTCAAAGAATCTACTGTTATATAAACTCTCCTTACCTTTTATTTACTATGATTTTTTTTTAGGAAGTAGGATAAGGAAGAGATGGGTTGATCCCTTTGAGTCCCTGTGGAAAAAGTGACCCCCAGGCCTCTGAGACATCCCTGTTTCCATAGTGATTCCAAGTTTGGCTTAATATTGGCCCACATATCTGGGACTTGGTGGTAAATCATGAGTTACTGGAAGTCAGCTTATCCATGTGAACTTGGAGCATCGTTGCCCTGGAAGAGTTTGGTATTTTAATTGATCAAACCAGCTCATCATTGGAATCCTGAGCTCTCTTAATAGCTTTTGACTACTTGAGTTAAATGGTCTCTCAGTGATGTTACTATTTAATTTTGGAGTTATTATGGAAATTATACTGATTAGGTGGATTTTGATTGGTGGGTTGGTGTACTAGTGCTAGAACATCTATCTTGTTATATCCCTCCCCCCATCCCTCTTGTTACTCTCCATACAGGATCGGGCAAGCCATGAGGCAGCATCTTTTCAATTATCTCTCTTGTAGATGAAGTGACTAAAGAAGTGCATTATCTGTGTGTGTGACTTGGTAGATATATTTAGTGGTATCTAGCTTTTTCCTTGTATTCTCCATAGTTTTCTTTTTTAAAAGTATAAGGATATTGATTCCCTTTTATAAGCACAAATAATTGCTCTGTTTCCCCAAATGGAAAGCCCTTACTTAGCCTGACCTAATTGTCCTACTTTACCAATTCTTCCTTATTTTCTATGACTTCTCTTTTTCTTCTCTTTCCCTTGTTTTAGTTACTTTTCCATTACTACAAATATTATTTGCATTTTGCATTACTATTTCTGTATCTTTATCATGCTTTTGCCCTCTTTCCAAAAAGACCTTACTCCTCAATTTGATATATTATAATCTTATAATTACTTCCCAGACCTTTGTACAAATTTACTGCCTTCATCAAGACTTTCTTGCCAAACCCAACTACTTCCATTACTGAGGATAATAGATCCATAGGATTAATAAAAATTTTTCTGGAATTGGAAAAGATTTAGAAATAATTTAAACCCGAGTCTTTATTTTAAAGATAGGGACACCGTGGGGCAACAATGATAAAGTAACTTGCCCAGGAAGAACACATCTCCTTAGTGGCAGAGCTGGGACTAGAAACAAGACCTCTTATTAAATTCCTGCCTTTTTCTGCTATACTACATTGCAGTTCTAATCCCTTATATATGCTTGAGTTATACCACACTATTTTGCATCTAGTTTTATATATTGTCAGAGTTAAACTCTTTTTGTTTTATGTCTGCATCAATTTCCTTACTAGACTGTAAGCTCCTTGAGGGCAAGAACTGTTCCTTTTACTATAATGTCTATAAAGCAGAGGTTCTTAGACATTTTCCCCCATTCCTGGCAAAGACTTCTTTGCCATAAACATTTAAGTCAGCAACTCTACAAGAGAATTTGGAGACTCATGTATTCCTAGTTTACTTTGACTAAGAATAATCATTTTTATTTAGGGTTCTTTGCAACTACAAAACCTGATGTATTTTAAAGTAAGTGCATATATGTAATAGGTGAATTTTTAAAAATGAGTACTATAATTACTGTACTATGTAAGCTGAGCTGGCAAGATCTATGTGAAACAAAATTATTGATAAATTCTCTTTTATTTGTAATGGAGTCTTGAGATCTAGGGAGTGGTCCCAACTCTGCTATTTTTTGAGCTATGTGATTTGGGGGCAAATTACTTCTTCTTAGACTTCTATAAAATTTAGACATTCAAATGCATTACTTATGAAGTCTCTTCTAGATCTAACATTCTTTGATTTAAGATATAGGCAGTATATATGGCTTGAAACTTATCAAATGTCATGGAATCAATCAATCCTATTTTCTTCCTATAGATACAGAAGGGATAAAAGGTTCTTTGTTTGAGGATGTTTTTCTTGTTTAATTCTTTTCTTGCCTCAGCACAAAGAAATTTATGTTTTCTTTCTTTTGTCATTATCTCTTTTCCCTGGGAGAAGTGAACTGTTATAGCTTCTTCAGGCTCTATTAATGTTTCCATTTCTGCCTACTCAGCTCTTCCAAACTTTATGCCAAGTTGAGTAACTGTGTCAGATTTTCTTACATGGAATCAGTCTTATTTTGTACTTCATAGCTTTTGTGGTTGGCTCATTGTCCAGGGACAGTCTAGGAACTTTCTAGTTAATTAAAATGGTTTTTATCTGGAAAACTGCCATACCCAGAGCAGGGATAGAGCTGATTAGTGTTTTGATATGTTGGATGACAAAACATTGGGATCTGACCTTGGTACTGATATTAAGATGGTATTTTGAAAGTAACCACAGGAACCAGCCACACACACTTTACCCTTATTTTGAATTTTGTATATGTCCATATCTCTATCTCTATCTCTCTGAACTAAATGACCTCACTTCAAAGGATCACATTTAAAACTTTCATGTATTTATACTGCTTCTGTGGAATGATGTATATAATATTTTCATTTAATGTTTAAGAGATATTGTCAACCTATTTAGGCCCCTTCTCTCCTCCCCTTTCCTCTTTCTTTGCCTCACATCAAAATAATTCCAGCATCAGCATTGAAGCTAAAGAGACAGTTTCAATTGTGTTTCTTCATATGTATTAAGTAATCTTGCCCAAGAGAATAGAAATATAAAAAGTCTTCTAAGACTGACATTGGGTCGATATTATAGTTTTATATAACTATAATCAATAAACTCTGTGTGTGTGTGTGTGTGTGTGTGTGTGCGCGCGCGCGCATGCGTGCACTGAGGTGGGGGTAGGGGGAAGAGAGAAAGAGAGAGAGAGAGAGAGAAACATACAGAGAGAGAGAGAGAGAGAGAGAGAGAGAGAGAGAGAGAGAGAGAGAGAGAAATCTTGTTTAGGGTCTAAATATGCCCTTAGCACCTGTTTTTTCCTCTAGACAGTAGTGATGGTTGCCATACTTGGTGTGAGGAATAGAGAATTTTGGAATATACACAGGACTCCTATAGGGTAGACTTGTTTTTTTAGTCATTATTTAAACAAACAGAGCTACCAAGATGGAATGCAGCTGGCTGGTATTGCACAACTTAAAAGGATAGATGGGCACTGAGCTGAATCCTAAGTACTGTCTTATGGGATAGACCAGATTCCTCCTTTTGGAAGATCTAAATATCCCCAACCACTTGACTGTTGTTTAACAAATATAAAAGAATGAAAATATTATTTCTTCTTTACATCCATTCCCTCAAATAAGCCCCACATACCCAAGAAACTTTCTTCTTGTTCATTCATTTTCAGTTGTATCCAATTCTTTGTGACCTCATTTGGTGTTTTCTTGAAGTGGAGAAGGAAATGGCAAACCACTTAGAGTGGATGAGGAAACTATAGCCAATATGGTTACATGACTTGCCCAGGGTCACACAGTTATGTAAGTGTCTGAGGCCAGATTTGAACTTAGGAAGATGGAGTTTTCTTGGCACTTTATCCACTGAGCCATCTTGTTGCCCAAAACAAATTTATTTTTACTAATATTAATAATCTGAGATTCACAGAAAATTGGACAGAGTACAAAATCTTGGTGTAAACTTTTATTATCCCCCTGAATTCAGAAGGATCCATTCATGGGCCACAACCTCTTCCTCCTATTTTCAAGTCTATCCATTGTATAAGACACATTTATCTCATGTTTTCCCCAGCTCCAAGGTTAGTCAAATCAAAAATTATTCATTAAGTACCTACTATGTCCCAGGCATTGTGCTATTGTGCTGGAAATACAAAGAATCTTAGCTGAGCTCTTAGGGAACTCACAGTCTAATGGGGAGGTCATGTGTAAAAAATTATATACAAATAAAATATAAACAGGATAAACTAAGATTACCTAATCATAGAGAGAAGGGGGACTAGCATTAGCCTTTTATTCACAAACACATGGACTGGAAAGTTTGCCTATGCTTGTCTACTCAAGTTGACTATTTATATAAAAATTAGCTTGCTTCCCCCATCCCACTGAATCTACATCTGAGAGTTCTGGTTGTGCCACCTTGTTAGCTAAAAAGCACTGAGAACAACTTTTAAATTTAAGAAATGCAGACTGACTCCTTATGTCCCTATGGGGAGCTGCCTTGGGAAGGATCCCTGCCTAGAGGTGGCACATGGTGTAGAATGCCTGCTTAAATTTTGAGCACAGCCCAACATGTCCTGTTGGAGGGGTCTTAACACCTCTCATTTCCTCATTTCTTGAATGAGAAAGTTGTTCTAAATGACCTCTAGAAGTTCCTTCCAATTTTTATGCTTGTAGTACATTCACTTCACTTTTCTTTTTCACTTCTTTTTTTTTTTTTTCCTAAACTGAGCCTTATAAAGTAAATGAGGAATTCATACAAGATTTGCTGAATACACTTAATGGTGATGTTTTACTTCTTGTACTCCTGTTTATATTTAGAGCAAGAATTCCTAACCTGGAGTATATGAATTTTTTAAAAAAATTAATATTTTGATAACTGAATTTCAGTATAAAGGCAGTTAGATGGCAAAGATGGTAGAGTCCTAAGCCTGGTTAGCCTTTGAAAGGTTTGAGGAATGGGGTGAGGAAGAGAAATTGTGTTGACTTCAGATATTTGAATAAGTTTTTAGAAGAGGGATTAGACCTGCTCTCAAAGGGTAGAAAATGGGGAAAGGTGATGGGGGGAGAAAAGTTCCTTGAACTAATTGGGCTGAGGAAAGTTTCTTAACAATTTGAGCTGTCCAAAAATTATTTGCTCTTGGGAGAGATTAGTAAAAGAGGTCTGGCTTTAGTCTTCAAGCAAAGACTAGATGACTACTTCTTTGGATGGAACTAGATGATAGGTGTATATGACCTACTGAGTTGTGTGTGTGTGTGTGTGTGTGTGTGTGTGTCTGTCTGTCTGTCTGTCTGTGTCTATGTATGTACATTTGTGTGTGTTGTTTTCTAGTTGATACAAAAAAATTCCTATTCAAAAAATAACCTCCATTTTCAGTCCAAATAAATCAGGACATGCTTGTTTTCATTACAAAGAAATTCTCTTTGCAGTGGATAGAGTGTTCAGCCTGCACCCAGGAAGACCTGGGTTCAGATTTAATCTTTGGTCACTTAGTAGTTGGGTGACCAATCCAATAAAATTCAGTAGGCATTTATTAAGCACTCACTGTGTCTGACAGTATGCTAAGTGATGGGCACACAGTTAATAAAAGAAAGGCAGCCCCTGCCTTCAAAAGACTTAATAATCTAATGATTCTAAGTAAATCACTTAACCTCCATTTGCCCCATTTTTCTCATCTGCAAAATGGAGATAATAAGAGTACCTATTTATAAATACCTTTACACAGTGTTTGACATTTAGTGTCACATTAATGCTTAGCTTTGTTAATGCTCTCTTTAACAAGATTTAATCCAGGATTCCTTTTTTTAACACTATAGTCAAATGTATGCTTCTAGATTATTAGTAAAATAAAAGCTTAGAAGAGGATATGAGAAAGTAGAGGACATAAAAGTTCAAGAGTTTAGAGTTTTTGCAAATTGGAGATTAATTGGAAATTGTTAAATTACATACTTAGAGATGGATTAAGAACTCCTTGATAGTGTGAATGTTGAAAACTATCTTTGTATATATTTTAAAAATAAAAAGCTATTGTTGTTTAAAGATAGATTACTGCCTTCACAGATTGTAGGCTTTCAATTCATATTCCAGACTGCTCTATCTATACTTTTCCTTAAATTTTAGGGAGCTAATGTTTGTGGCAGGGCTTTTTAGCCTTTTGTGGCTAAAAACTGAAAATTGAATGGATGCCCACCAATTGGAGAATGGCTGAATAAGTTGTGGTATATGAATGTTATGGAATATTATTGTTCTATAAGAAATGACCAGCAGGATGATTTCAGAAAGGCCTGGAGAATTTACATGAGCTGATGCTGAGTGAAATGAGCAGAACCAGGAGGTCATTATACACTTCAACAACAATACTACATGAGGATCAGTTCAGATGGACATGACTCTCTTCAATAATGAGAGGATCCAAATCAGTTCCAATTGATCTGTAATGAACAGAACCAGCTACACCCAGAGAAAGAACACTGGGAAATGAGTATGGACCACAGCATAACATTTCCATTCTTTCTGTTATTGCTTATTTGCATTTTTGGTTTTTTTCCCTCAGGTTATTTTTACCTTCTTTCTAAATCCAGTCTTTCTTGTGTAATAAGATAACTGTATAAATATGTATACATATATTGTATTTAACATATATTTTAACATATTAAAAAAAATATGTTATGGGATTACCTGCCATCTGGGGAGGGGAAAAGTTGAAACAGAAGTTTTTGCAAGGGTCAATGTTGAAAAATTACCCATGGATATGTTTTGTATATAAAAAGCTATAATAAAAAAAATTAGTGAGCTAGGTGGCAGATGGTTAGAAGTAGAGTCTGGAAGACTTGCCTTCGACATTTACTGGCTGTGTGACTCTGGGCAAGTCACTTAACCTTCTCTCTCAGTCTTAGTTTCCTCACCCCCCCAATTTTTTTTTTCCTGTTTATTTATTTATTTATATTTGGCACCTACTGCACAGGGATTATTTTGAGGATCAAAAGAGTAGAGCACTTTGCAGACTTTAAAAATGTTGGTTGTTATTATTATTATAAATATAAATAAATAAATCCCACACACTCATTGAAAGCCTTGTTTTGGCTCTTTTAACATTTTGGGGGTATCAATGTAGCACCAAAACTTTCTCTCAATCACTTGACTACTTGATCACTTCACCTCCTTTTCTATTTATGCATGTGCCATCAGTCTCATTTTGGTCAATGGAATTCCTACCAATATAACTTTAATGGGGGGGGGGGGGGAATCTATTTACCAGCATGATTTGTGAAAACTTTAGAGTATATATATTGTATCTGTTCTTTTTTTTTAATAATTTTTTTTGAGGCAGATGTCACAGTGGATAGAGCACCAGCCCTGAAGTCAGGAGGACTTGAGTTCAAATCTAGTCTCAGACACTTTAACACTTCGTAGCTATGTGACCCTGGGCAAGTCACTTAACCTCAACTGCCTCAGCAAAAAAAAAAAAAAAACAAACAAAACCTAGTAATAAATTTTTTTTCTTTCTTCAATTACATGTTAAAACAGTTTTAAACTTTTTTTTAAAATTTTGAATTTCAGATTTTATCCCTCCACCCTTCCCTCCTTTCTCTCCTCACTGAGAAAGTAAGCTATCTGATATAGTTTATATGTATAATCATGTAAAACATTTCCATATTATTAATTTTGTATAAGAAGATTCAGATTTTTTAAAAAGGTGAAAAAATTATGCTTCATTTTGCATTCCCTGCTTCCATTTTTTTTTCTCTGCAATAGCTCTGTCCTTCTAAATACACTTATATTGTGATTACCATTGCAGGGTGGGAAATGGGGTTTACTTGACCACTTAGCTCTAACCTGGCTTAGCCCTGGACCCTCTGGTTAAGAATGTAAATTCTAATTCTAGAGCCTGCTTCTCTCTTATTTCTAATGAACTCAGTTATCTTCAGAAAAAATCAGGCAAGAACCTCAGAAAGGAGAAAAGGAAAACGAGTGGGAATAGAAAACCCCAAAGAGGCCTTTTAACAATTCAAATCAAATTGGCCAGAGTTGTTGTCCAGCTTTCACAAAACTACAGTTTGTCTGAAAATCCTGAAGCAGTTACCTTAAAATGTTTCAAAACTCCCTTTCTATGTACCAGGAAACAAAACAAGCAGCATTTTAACCCTCCCCACTCTTCTCTCCCCCTCAAATCTAGAGAGAAGCCAAAACTTTCACTTAATCTTAGATCTGTCAGGCCTAGCTGTACTTATTTCAGTAATGAATATTTATTATTATGCATCTATTATGAGTAAGCCTTGGGGATACAAAGAATAAATTAGACCCTGTCCTCGGGTAGTTTATATTCTGCAGGGGGCTACTACATAAATGTAGATAAGTATAATAAAGGAGAGGCAGTGAAGAGCTAAAGAAGAGACTAGATTACAGAAATTATGGATATTTGAGTAAGGAGAGAGCTCTAATAGCCTAGATGATCAGACCTCACCAAAGGGGTTTATTTAGTATTTAAGGTGAGCCTTGAAAGGGGAGCATAAGAATTCTGAAAGGCAGAGATGAAGGAGAATATTGCAGGGAGAGGATATGGTTTGTACATACACAGAGAACATGTTGCGGCAGACATTAAATGCCCCGTAAAGGCAAAGACTGAGAGTTGTAGAGACCTTTAAATGCTAGACTAAGAGAAGTTTATATTTTACCTTACAGGCATTAGGGAGCCACTGAAGGTATTTTTGTGCAGGGAAATTTGTAGCTCTATACCTTAGGAAAATGTTATATGAAGAAGAATTTGGAATATGGAAAGGTGCTGGAGGCAGGAGACCAATTTGGAAACTGCTATGATAGTCTTTTTTGAAAGGTGATAAGGCCCTGAACTAGACTATGATGGCAAGGATGAGAATAGAGAGAAAACAGGCGAGGTAAGAGATGCTATAAAGGTAGAATCTTTACCTTTTTTAAAGAAAAAATTAAATGATATTTTATTTTTTCTAATTGCGTGTAAAACAGTTTTTAACATTTATTTTTTAAAATTTTGAGTTCCAGATTCTCCCCCCTGCCCATGATAAGCAATTTTACATAGGTTATAATATGCAGTCATGCAAAACACATTTCTTTATTTGTCATGTTATGAAAGAAAACGGATCCCCTAAAAACCCCCACAAAAATAGATGAAAAATAGTGTGTTTTGATCTGTGTTTTGACTCCATCAGTTCTTTTTCTGGAGCTGTATTGCATTTTTCATGAGAGAGAGAGACAGAGGCAGACAGACAGAGAAACAGAGAAGAAAAACAGACAGACAAAGAAACAGAGAGAAGAGAGAAACAGAGATAGTGAGAAGAGAGAGAAAGAGAAGGAGAAAGAGAGAGAGAGAGAGAGAGAGAGAGAGAGAGAGAGAGAGAGAGAGAGAGAGAGAGAGAGAGGAGAGAGAAGGAGAGAGGTGTGTAATGCATTTTCTCATTTGATCCTCAAATAACTCTGTGAGATAGATGCTGTTCATATCATTTATGAAAGAAGAAGCAGAGATTCAGAAAGATTGTGGTTTGGCCACAGCCATGTGACTACTAGGTATCTAAAGTGTATTTTGAACTTTCTGTTTCTAAGTACTCTTATAGTGGTAGTTTTGCCAGAAACCGGGAAGTTGGAAAGAGGGGCAGATTTGGGGGGAAAAAGACAATGAGATTGGTTTGGAGTTTAGATTGGGTTTGATGTTAGGAGGAATTTTTTTTTTTTTTAAGAACTGAAAATTATCTGTTGAGTTGATATAATTAACTCCATTTTGTTCAATATTGCCATCCCATCCTTTTTCTCCCCATATGATGTCTCAGCAAAATCTCTCTCAAAAACTCCCTTCCCCCTCATTTATTTATGGATTACCTTATCTTATAAAGCAGTAGTAGGACCTTAACACATGCTTATTGACTTCTTTTGTTGCTTTCTAGCTTTTACTCTTTCACATAGTTGTGGAGGGAAGAATGAAGAAATATTATCTAGGGAATTGTGAGATACACATGTTCATCATCTATTGATGGTATGTGTCACACTCTTAAGAGTATAAATGAATTATAGTTTACTTGTATGTCTGCACTCTATGTTGATTTATTTTGGGCAGTAGCTAGTAAGAACCCTTTGATGGTGCAAAAAAATATAGATTATTTTAGAATTTTAAAACTGTAAAATGTTTCCTTTTTATAGAGATAATGCAAATAAAGAGATAGGGTTAAAAATTCTTTAAATTCTTATACAAATAAGTTTTTCAAGTGATTTAGTTTGAGAAATTAAATTTTCACAAAAATTTCACCTCTATACTAATTGGCAGTCATACAAAACAATATGATAAAGTAGACTAAAAAGTCTTTAGTTAGTAATAATGAAAATTCATATGTAAATTAAGTAAAGAAATTATTCTTATCCCAGAAGGGGAATTAAAAACATGAGGCAATGGTTAAATCTGCTGTTCAAAGTCCAATCTAATTCATACATTTACTTCTAAGATCTCTGGGATAACTTTCCTAACTCACTGTCTCTTTTTGTCCATACCACAGATTGTCCCCCAGTCAACTCTCATCAGAGTCCTACCAATGCAACCTAAGAGAGCTCCGTAGGAATTTACTTAGGGATCACAGGGTCAGCAATATGTGTCAGAGGAATCAGGCTTCCTGATTCTTTAGACCCTGAAAAATCTTGAAACAAGTGAGACATATTTGCATATGCTCCCTTCTCTCCTCTGACATTGCCTCTGCCCTGGTGTATCACTTTAAGCCTTGACTATTATAATATCCTAACAGATTGGTGTGCTGTGAAAGGGTCTGCATGCCCCAAGTCTTTTCCCCACTTTAGTCTATTCTCCTCTCCTCTGTCAAAGTGATTTTTCCAAAGTACCAGTCTGTCAATGTCACACGCTTCACCCCTCACCTCCCTTTCACTCCTCCATTTTCACTGTTAGTTAATTTCATTTGCTCCCCCCAAGATCAAATATAAAATCTCCTATTTAGCCTTCAAATCCTTTCATAAGCTGTTCCTTGTAGTTTCCAACCTTTCTGATCTTCTTACATTCTGCAATCCAGTGACACTGCCTTCCCAACTACAGATATTTTCATTGACTGTTCTATGCCTGTTATGCTCCCCTTCTTATCTCTACCTCCTAGTTTTTTTGGGCTTCTTTCAAGTCTTATCTAAAATCTCACCTTCTACAGGAAGCTTTTTCCAATCCCCTTTAATTTTTGTATCTTTCCTCTGTTGTTCCCCCCCCCCCCCCATATATCCTTAATTTAACCTGTTTCTGGATAGTTGTTTTCATGGCTGCCAGTAGTCAATCAAAGATTTATGTAACTACCATGTGCCAGGCATTGTGCTGAGTTCTGGGAATATCAAGAAAAACAACAAAAAAAAAAGTGGAGCTCACTGTCTAATGGAAAGATATTATACACGCAAACAGGCTATATCCAAGTATAAATTGGAAACAAAATACTTTGACTCACTGGGTATGTTCAGAAATCATTTGGAGATGGAGGACTGGAATTTAAAAGAAAGATTATGGCTAGATATATAGACTTAGGATTCATCTACAAAGACATAATTATTGAATCTTTGAGAATAAATGAATTTTCCAAGGGGGAAGAGTATAAAGAGACAGGAAGAAGGCCCAGCAAAGAACTTTTTTGGCAACCATTTGCTTGGGATGGTTGGTCTGGAGATAGGGGGAAAGGAAGGAGATAGGTGATGATCCAACGAAGGAATTTTCAGACAGGTCAGAAGATAATGGGGGAGGGAAGGGAGGGAGGAGTGCGAGGGGGGGAGGAAGCTGCAGCCAAGAGAGAGGACAGATTATCAAAAGCTGTAGAAAGTTCATCTCAGGAAGAGTACTGATGATGAGGGAAACAGGTTAGGAATTTAGCTAGTATAAAAATCACTAATAATCTTTAAGAGAGCTGTTTTTGTATGACTGAGGAAAAAATGGTGGAAAGTCAATGGAGATTTGGTGTATTTAAGATTCCCATTAGTATTGTGAAGTAGTTAGTAACATTTCTATCAACCCTCTCTGGGCCCTGTGTTTTAAGCTTACTGTTTTGCATCTCCTCGGAGATGAAAGCAAGGAAAGTATTAAACTTTAGTTTCTGTTAAAATGCTAAGATTTGATGAATATTTATATTTTAAAAGTTCTCTTGAGACTCCAAAGGAATGAATAACTTATGGTAAATTTCTTGAAACTGTGGATTTTGAATGGGGTAAGGGAAAGAGGAAGTCTACTTTTGGAAACTGCCTTTCCCAATCTCTCAAATCATTCTAAATGGCTGCTGCCTACATATAATGCCATCTTTGTGTATCAGATTTAAGAATCTGGACTTAAAAAAAAAATTAACCTAAAATTCAGATGGATATCTAACCAAGAGTATGCCATTGTCCTCTAGTCTGAAAGCACCAATATCTTTCATGCTTTTATATAATTCCAGTTGTACCCTTCTCTGCTACCTAAAACTTTTCCTCTCTCCATGCTCTTCCCCTTACCCCCCAATCCCATTTCTCCCCTTCTTCCTAATAGCTAGAGAAATTTTTTACTTTCAGGTCTCACGTTCCTCCAAAACAAATACATTTCAGATGCTCCTGCTATTAAAAGTTCATTGTTTTCTTCTGAATTTAAATTTCTGGATGAAACTCCTCCAACAACAGTAATTCATTGAACTGTCCTGTTTCCTTTCAGTAATAACATTTCCTTCATCTCTGGGAGACAGCTGTGATGAGAACCACTAATCTTGCTTAAATGAAGAAGGCCTGAGCCATCTAATCAGTGATCTCAATTCTGAACTCTAGGAAAATAAAGGTCTTTGGTTGCCTGCTTGTATGTGAGAGAAAGAATCATAGGCTGTCCTGCTGGAAAGGAACTCATAGATCATTTAGCTAATCAATCTTATTTTTCTTTTTAGTCTTTTTTAAAGAAAATTTTTATAAAGGAGGAAACAGAGACTAGAGAGATGTTAAGTAACTTGCTCAGAGTGACACATGTAAGCTGGAACAGTTCTATTCTTACATCAGACTCCAGACTCAATTCTCTTTCCACTATTCTCTTGTGTTTGTGTATGGATGTGTGTGTGTGTGTGTGTGTGTGTGTGTGTGTGTGTGTGAATATGGAGGAGTGCACCCACTCTCAGTTGGTCCCTAGAGCTAGCCAATGTTATAAATAAACTTCATTTTAAGAGAGAGAAACTTCCCACAGATGTGAAATTGCATTGGTCTCCTAGACAGCTAAAACATTGTAAATCAGAAGGAGGAGGGTAAACTAAAATTGAAAGCAGGATTGTTCTTGTTGGCAGGACCAAAGTTTTACAGATCAAAACAAAGCTAAACAAAGTTAAGCACTTACCTCAGCTACAGACTGCTTTACTCCTGAAACTGTAAGTTTTCCCCACTGAATCCTGGTCCAAGGACGACAACTTCTGGAAGAAAAGCTTCTGTTTCAAAAGTAGCTATAGTCTTTGCCTGCTGTCTAAATACTTGTCACCTTCTTCAGTTGCTGTGTATGAACTTAAGTCTGGGTAGGCTACAGACTACAGAAATCTACAGTTATGCAAGGAAAGCATGAATTCAGTCTTAAGACGTTCAAACCACACACACTGCATTTTAAATAGCATGGTTTTGTCACATGACTTAAAATTCAAATCAATCTACGTAGTAAGGTATTTTGGTATCCTAGAACAAGAAAGTACAGTGTGTGTGTGTGTGTGTGTGTGTGTGTGTACACTGTTGAATGGCTGGGGCATTCCGGTTGTTCCTCCCTTAGATTCCACAACTTGGCCCCTTCACATAACAGCTCCACCCAGAGTCTAGCCAGCCTCTGTAGCTGAATTTTAATAGTCCTATTGCTTAAAATAAGATCTAGTTCCCCCACACCCACAATGACACAGCAAACCTTGAAAATAAAAAATTGTATCCCAAACCTGTAGAAGCAAAAGAAAATACTTTCATATGTTCTCATTTAATATCACTTAGATTTTTCTAGCTCTGTCTTTATTCAAAATAAAAGCAGCTTTATTCTATACTCTGGAATCTAGAGTCTAGAGCTCACTCTCCACTGAACATAATATCATGTGGACAGAGTAGACATTTATGATGACTAGAGAAATCATCAAAAGTCTTTGCTACTATTCAGAAACATATCCACTACTAGATTGCTGAAGTGCCTGAAAATCCCAGTGACTCATTCTTGGGTCAAGACGTCTCCATTGAGGCGTTTTTGCCTGGATGGGATGAAGGCGGGAATAGCTTTTATCATCTTAAGACAGATCACTATATCATATGATTCTATTAGCTATTTATTATCTGGTAAATTCAGCTCAGAAGACTGGGTAACTTCTACGGGGGGGGGGGGATTAGGATGAATGAAGATTTGGCAATATTCAGAGCAATGAGGGGGCCAAGAGACAATATTAAATTACACAAGTATATGTAATGTTCTCTCTAAAATGTAATGTTCTCTGTTGCAGTTTTCTTGGGGTCTCTGGGAGCAGCCTTTGTTTCAGTTCAGTAATCACCCCACGAGTAGCCAGGGATTAAAGTCCAAATCCTTTATTGTCTCTTTCAGTCTTGTCTCCTTTCCTGGGGCCCGGTTAGCTTTCTTATAGTCCTATCTCTCTCCTTGGTTCTGTGGGCTTAAATTCCTGCCTCCTTCTCTGCCCTCTGAATCTCTCCGAATCTGCAAAAGTTTGTGCTTCAGCCTGTAGCCACCACAAAGGTGGACGATGTAATGAATCTGTCTCAGCCTCTGAGAGCTTCTAGTGCGCTTGTCTTTTTTGGCCCCAAGAGCTTCTCCCTTATATGCTCCACACTAAGTACAAACCAATCAATAATATCACTAGGAAACCATTATTTGTCGTAGGATTAAATCAATGTTAAACTAGATTTAACCATTGTCTCCTCAATCCCACTTAGTGCCTTGTTTCAAGTTCTAGCCCATAACATCTCCTTGTAGGATTAAATCAGTCATACTGAACCATGCTAAATTAGATAACTATTGTCTCTGTCAATTCCACTGACTTAGTACCTTGTAAGAATCCTTTGTTTTCATGTTCAAAGTTCTGGCCCATAACAAGTATATGGTAAAAAAAAAAGAAAGAGGGAAGGAAGGAAAAGAGGGGAATCTAAAGAGGGAGGAAAGTAACAAGAGAGACCTATTTTGCCAAGGACCAGCCTCAATTGCTAAGAAACATTGTTTTTTTTTTGTTTGTTTGTTTTTTGTTTTTTTATAATTTATCAGCCTCCAGACCACTTAAATTCTCCATCATTCAACAACTATTTATTAAGTGCCTTCTATCTGCTCTATATTGTGGAAGGGATACAAAGGTAAGAATGAAATATGTATCCATTTCCTTCTAGGAGTTTAATAAGCCTATTTGGGGAAGATGCATAAATAAATGGTGATTTTTATATGTGTGTGGTGATGCTTGTAAATATGGGGAGGCACTAGTATCTCACATCAGGAAAGGCTCCATTTAGAAAGTGGCCCTTGCACTAAGTGTTAAGGAAACTAGGTGAGGGAGATGTGAGGAAGGAGTATATTCCAGGTATAGGAACTGCTGACCTACAGGCAAAGAGGTAGGAGATGGAACATCATGTATAAGGAACAGTGAGAAAGCCAATTTGGCTGAACATAAAAGTTGCATGAAAAGGAGTAATGTATAATAAGACATGTAAAAAGAAATTGTAGAAAACTATAGGATTTATGTTTGACCCTAAAGGTAATAGGGAACCAGTGAGGTTTATAGGTTAGGGGAGCGAGAGTCAGATCTGTTTGTTAAAAAAAATTTCAGGTATGAAGGTTAAAAATTTTAAAAATTCAGGTATATGAGTTAAAAATTTTCAGGTATATGAAGGTTAGATTAGGGTCAAGTAAAAATAATTTTTGGGTAAATTATAATCAATTTTATTATCTACACTAGCAAATAATCTACAAAAAGGACTTGTTTGTCCTCTCAGTTATAAGAGGCCTTACCCAGTGAAACCTTTGGAAAGGTGGGGGAGAAGTGTGCACCTGAGGGTAAAAATCAACTCTTGAAACAAGTAACGAGATAATGAACATGAGAGATGGGCTTATTCCAGTGAGAGTCTGGAGGATCAGACTGATCCTTCAGTTGTGGTTAAGAAACCTATCTATACTCATATCACTCCCAAGCAGGGGTCCTCAAACTTTTTAAATAGGGGGCCAGTTCACTGTCCCTCAGACTGTTGGAGGGCCAGACTATAGTAAAAACAAAAACTTTGTTTTGTGGGCCTTTAAATAAAGAAACTTCATAGCCCTGGGTGAGGGGGATAAACGTCTTCAGCTGCCACATCTGACCCCGTAGTTTGAGGACCCTTGCTAGGAAATCTTGATGAAAGGGAGAATCTACTTTTATTTACCTTTTGATCTGTTTTCCCTCTCATTATCAGTCCTGTGTATCAAAGTCTGCCTGAATAACCTACTGGGGAAAAATTAAAAAGTTCTCTTTTGGACATTGTGAACTTGAAATGCCTACAAAACATTTTTTTTTAAATTTCTAATAAACACAAATGTCCATTTTATTCAAAATGTCCACAGTGATAAAGGACTAGAGCTCAAGACATTAGAGAATATTGAGGAACAAGATTCACATTGCATGTGAGTCCAAGTCACATGCAATTTTTCCTCTTCCTATGCCATAGAATTAAATCATCAGAAACTAGCTTAAACAAAATAGATGTGTTAGAAGGATATCATTTCCTGTCTTAGAAGGAATGTCATTGATTCCCTTTGGGTTTCATCTTTAAATTAGACTATTTGCAGATATTGGCAGCATTTACCAAGGGGTATAAAAACCCAACTATAAAATGACAAGAGACATAAGTGTGAAAGATTTTCTTCCTGGCTAACTCAACCTTAGGGCTTAGGCAGGATTAGTTATTTTTCTCTAGGTTGTGGCACCCAGAGTTAAGAGAAGGAAAATAATTGCTGTTGAATTTTAGAACTAGAAGGGACCTTAAGAGATCATCTGTTTTCACTCCCTGATTTTACAAAGTTCAGAAATGGAGGCCAAGAGGAGTTGTGAGATGTCCAAGGTGACACAGCTTGTTGGTACCTAACCAGAGAAGCAAACACAAGTGTCCAGACTTCCAGCCTCAAGCTTGCTTTGGCTTTTTACTTTTTCCTAGGAAAGCAACCATGCTATCTCCCTTGTAACCTACTGTAGAATCTTTTCTGAAATGAAAATGGGTAGAAAGTTCATCAGTGGGCCAAATCAAATACCCAGGTATTAATCCTAATTTTTTCTGAGATTGGGAATTGAAGAGGGTTCCCAGCTCGAGATTTTTTTCCCCCCTAAATGTGATCAGCTTCTGGTTATAGGAACTTCTTGGAGCCTCCTAAGTAAAGAGCTCAGATCCAAATGCCTTTCTCCATTTCCTGCAAACCTAGAAATGTTTAGGCCCTATGTAACTTATCATTGTGGAAAAGTATTTTAGGATTCAATCAATTCAGGAACATTTATTAAATATCTTAATCACCTTGCCCAGTTTGGCTGAGCGAGAAAGCCCAAATTTGGAGTATAAATCAAGAGTTCAAAGATTGTGACACACCGTAGGCCAGAACAGATTAGCATTCTTAGCCAAAAATGCAGGAATTGTCTCTTTGCTCTGGAAATGGTTGGTTTCCAACTCCCAACCTGGCCTTCTCCTCACATTGGCAAATCAGCTTATTCGATGTTCCCAGCACTTCCTTAGCCTAATGCATTAATAATTTCTCTCCTCTTTGATAAAGGGTTGGTGAAAGCCTGGCTAAAATGAAACTTGCTCAGTGTCCTTTTCTTATTGCCATTTTATTTTGATGCATCTGTTTAATTTAAGCTGATTTTTAGTTTCCCTAATTTATTTAGTCTCTATTAGATGGAGAACAGAGCTTTCCCTAAGAGGTGAATGAAGGCTGTGCATAGTTATTGTCACACATTTTCTCAGAAGGGTGTAGTAATCAAATTTCATAGTAATAGAATTTTAGAGCAAGAAGGAACCTGAAAGATGATCTACTTCAACACCTTCATTTTGGAAATGAGGAAACTGAGGGCCACGGGACTTTGTAGATCAAATTATCCAGCCCCTTTACAGATGAGGGAAGTGATGTTCAGAGGCAAAGGAATTTTTTTTCAGGATCACACAGTGAGTTAGTGGTAGAGTTGGGATTACAAACATACTAGAGAATCTTAGGTCAATTCTTTGGAATTCTATATCAGATCAATAAATGAAACATTTTAACTATTTATGTGTGCCTCTTGATGTGCTACTGACGTTTTGTAATTCATGTAGTTATCATTTTTGTATGGCTTACAAGAGTCTTCCAATCTATACTCATTTTGAGTCCCTCCTTGTGTCTTGGTTCTCACATAAAATGTATGGCTTATTGTATGGGATCAAGCATTTCATAAAGGGTTCTGTGATCAGGTCTTTATGACACTAACTAGCTGTGTGACTTTGAAGAAATCATTTCAGCTCTCTGAGTTTCACTTTCTTTAACTAGTGAATAAATGGAGTAGGTGGCCTCTGTAAGACCTTTTAATTATTAACCACCTGTGATTCTGTTTCCTTTCCTGTTGTATTGGGTTAGCATAGAAGTAGTGAACTTTAAATAGAAATGAATCCCTGCATGTCCCGTTGACTTAGAAGACCACAATTTTTTTTTTAAATAATTATAACTTTTTATTGACAGAACCCATGCCTGGATAATTTTTTTTTTAACAACATTATCCCTTGCACTCACATCTGTTCTGACTTTTCCCCTCCCTCCCTCCATCCCCTCCCCTAGATGGCAAGCAGTCCTATACATGTTAAATATGTATCCTATCCTAGATACAATATCCTAGTATATCCTAGATACAATATATGTATGCAGAACCAAACAGTTCTCTTGTTGCACAGGAAGAGCTGGATTCAGAAGGTAAAAATAACCGGGAAAGAAAAACAAAAATGCAAACAGTTTACATTCATTTCTCAGTGTACTTTCTTTGGGTGTAGCTGCTTCTGTCAAGCATTGATCAATTGAAACTGAATTAGATCTTCTTTTTGTCGAAGAAAGAAGACCACAAATTAATATTATATATGTTTTATTGTAATTTATTTATTTTGTTAGACATTTCCCAATTATATTTTAAGGTATTCTCCACTTTAGCTTTTTGCATCACTCTCATTTCTCTTCCCAATTATTCCTCTATCCCTCTTACTTGGTTTTCAGAATCCATTTGTAGCTCCTCCTTGGCCTGAAACCATTTAATATTTTTCTTGGAGGCTTTGGATATAGAAACTTTGACTTTATGTTCATCTGAATGTGTATTTTGATCTTCCTTGTCATCAGAGTAACTTTCTGTGGTCAGAATTTTTTGTTGTTGTTTGCTCACGTTACTTGGCTTTTAACTCTTTGTTAAAGTAAGGCTCTGTTTCCAGGATAGAAGGTAGAATGACCCAAGTGTCAGGAGTGTTGTGCAGCTATTTTCAGGAACTTCTACTGTGAACCAGCACTGCTATACAGTTATGAGTGTGGGCAAAACAAAAGTCCTGTTTCAGTGCCTGCAAAAAGGCCTCTGTAATCTTCCTCTGACTAGCCTTTGGCCCTCATTCCCATGGGCTGAGGTCTCTGGGAGACACTGCTCTGCAGTAGCTGCTGTTGATTCCGTGCCTCCCAAAGCCTGCTCCGCATTTGCAGGGGCTCCCTTAGACTCTAAAGGTGACAAACCTTTCCTGCTGACTCTCTGATTCATGCTTGGAATCTGAGAGGCTTGAGAGATCTAGAAAGCTCAGTGGATTCACAGGCCACAAGACTTGTCCCTGACTTGCTGGCCTGTTTTCCAGTTGCACTCCAGATCCACCCTGTGCAACAGACCCTCCTATCATCCTTCCAAGCCATCCTTAGCTGGCAAATTGTTCCCCTTTTTGTGGGTTCTGGTATCCTAAAATTTGTTTAGAGTTATTTTTTAAAGGTATTTTAGAGGGATTTAGGGGAAAGTTCAGTGGAGTTCCTGCCTTCACTCCATCATCGAGGCTCTACCTTCCCCAGTTATATTTTATTATTCTGGTCCTGGTAGTTTGACATATCTGGCCCAGCATATTGGAATACAAAATTTCTGAGATCGTAGTGCTGTCTTCTTCTTTATACTACTATCCTCTTACTTACTATATTCTTAATTGTCTGTTTTCTCAAATAGGGACATGATCAGAAACATAGGCAAACAGGCTGGCGGTATTCCTGAATCAGCTCAGGTTTCTGCTTCAGCTTCCTGTGTCTCCTGTGTCTTCTGTAAGAAAACCTTCCAACTCTATAGTTTAGGGCTTGGTTGTAGAATCTCTAAAGTTCAAAAAGTAAATCTAGTCCAGTCATAGTGTGATACAAAAATCTTTACCCCTAATAGATTGAATCTTATCCATCCTTTTTCTTGAACTCTTCTCTTGACTTGGAGATTAGTTCCCCACAAAATGGCCTTTCTGGATAGTTCTAATAATTAGAAAAATTATTTCACCACTGATCCAAAATCTTCCTCCCCATCATTTCTGCAAGTTGGACTTAGTTCTGCAGCTTTACAAAATATATCCCCTTCTTCTTAGGAGGCTGTTAAGGATAATATGGAAAACAGAGGTTGTAGGAATAACAGTATTCCTCCAATTGTACATGTACTAATGGAAGAGAAGCTATATAATGAAACTGTATTAGATGTAGAACGAGAATGAAAAACACTTCAGTCAGAATCTTTTCAGCTGTATGGTGTTGGTCAAGTCAACTTTCTGCTGAGCTTCAGCCTCCTCATCTGCAAAATGGCAGTACTCTTTTCCACAAGGTGCTTAGGCCATAGAGGACGCCTGGTATTTTTGTTGTATTTTAGGTAATGTGGATCTGTCACATTGAAATGAATTGTTGTGGCAGGAATAGCCCTGTAGATATTAGCCAAAAGATCCTCCATTTCACAAATACCACATTTGCCTGGGTGTATGCAACAAAGATCTTCAAATGCAACATAATATTGTGTTTTCTTTCACTTAGCAGCACTGACTTAGCAAAAATTGTCCTTTCACTCCAAGTTCTCTCAGCCTCAAAGGCATATTTAAGAGTTTCTGGAAGACAGACAGAGCTGGCTGGCCTACATGCTCTCTCACCCCTCTGACCCATAGCTTTTCCGTTAATCTGAGAAAACCACATTGTTTCCAGCTGCCTCCTCTTGGGAAGCCTGAGTGAATGATTTGGCTGATTTTCTCTAGGATGTCAAGAAAGGGCTTTAAAATTTTCTTCCATCTGTTCAATGATTATTCTACAGGCAGATGGACAGCCTCAGTCCTACAGACTCCGTGGAGTTCTACTTTAAACTACCAAGCCGGTATTTCCTAGCAAACCTAGGTAGGAAGGATAGAAGAAACAGTTTTTCCTGTATCTTCTGAATTTCATCTTATGTCAGGGTTCAAGGAGTATTCTTTTCTCTCTTTGTCAGGAGCTTACATATTGGTCACCTATACTCATGTTAATATGTTTATTGGGTCAATCAATCAACAAACATCTATTACTTTTTTATTTGTAATTAAATTTTATTTTATTTCAATTATCAAGCATTTATTTTTTCCCCTCCAATCACTCATTTTATATTCTGGAAAAACAAAACAAAGGCATTGTAACAAATATTAGTCAAGCAAAAGAGATTGTCCCACTGATCATATCCAAAAATGTTTATCTAAGTCTACATCTTTAGTCCATCACCTCTCTGTCAGGAGATGGTTATCATCCTTATCATCACTCTTCTGAAATCATAGTGGCTCACTGCATTGAGAAGTCTTCAAAAATCATTCTTTACAATGTTGTTGTTATATAAATTGTTCCCGATTCAACTCATTTTACCTTAACTCAATTCATACAACTCTTCCCAAGGTTCTCTGAATCTCTATTTCTAATGAAGTATTTTACATTTTCTTCTATTTTTTCATTTTTTTGAATTTGTTTGACTGATTCTTGGAAGTGAATGACTCAGTTAGATACTATTTGTCCAATTTAAAATTTTAGTGAATTGTTTTCTTCAATTAACTTTTTTATTTTCTTTTGTATTTGATCAATTGTACTTCTAAAGCAAATGTTTTGTTCAGTAGATTTTTTTCCATTTTGCCAATTCTATTTTTAAGGAGTTTTTTTTTTTTCATTTGCCAAATTTACTTTTTAAGGAATTTTTTTCTCTGTGTGTGTGCGCACGTGTGTGTGTATGTGTTTTTTTCCCCCCATTTCACCAAATTTATTTTTTAAGGAGTTGTTTTCTGTGCTTCCTTTTCCAAAGTGTTGGCTTTTCCCCCCCAAATTTTTATAACTCCCCTGTATAGCTCTCATTTCTTTTCCCTTTTTTTTTTTCCCTATCTCTCTTTTAAGATCCTTTTTGAACTCTTCTAAGAGAGCCTTTTGAACTGGAGACCATTTCATATTCCCCTTTGATGCTTTACCTCAAGGCATTTTTGCCTTTGCTGTCCTTTTCTTGGGTTTATGTTCTTATCTTCCTCTATTGTGTCTCTCTATGGTTAGAACTCTTTTTTTGTTTTCTTGCTTATTTTTACAGATTGAGGTCTGCTTTTAGGGTAGGGATATTGTCCCAAGCTTCCTCTACAGGGTAACAGGGGCTTCTCACTGACTTCACTGGGGCTTCCCCCATTTGTTAGGGATTAGGAGCTCACAATTTGCTTTCTGTAGTTGTGTTGGATGGAGTCTTCACAGCTGTTCTGCTGATTTTATGGCCTTCTTATCCAGGACAGAGTAGCCGATGCTGCTGTGTTTTGGCTAAGAACCTCCTGCTGGATTCCCTTTCCTGAAGTCTTTCCAAGATATCTTAAGCTGGAAAATTATCACTCTGAATGTTTGTGGATTCTATTGCTCCAAAATCCATTCAGAGGCTTGTTCTAGTTTTGATTCTGAGGGAAACTGAGGAGAGCTCAGGCCATATCCTATCTACTCTCTGTCATCTTGGTTCTGCCCCCTTTTTTGTTTCTTAGAGCACAAAAATATCACAATACATTGATGTCCCATCAACCATTCTCCAAGTTCTGGGTATGCCCTCTCCCCCCCAATCAGTTCTTTGCCAATATAAATATTTGTGCGTGTGGAACTTTTTTCTTTCTTTGAACTCTTTGGGAATAGATTTAATAGTTGTAACGCAAAGTATATGCACAGTTAAGCATCGCTTCATTTCCAAAAAATAAGCATCCATTAAGTACCTACTACCTGCTAGGCACTATACTAAGTTCTGGGAGTTATAAATACATAAATGAAAGAGTCCCAGTTATTGTAATGGGCTGAAGCTCGAGTTGATGCACTGAGGTCCCAAGCACATGAGGCTAAATAGTAATTGGACCATACTCTATTAATATATATGCTTGGAGAAGGAATGGCCCCCACCCACTCTCTGTGCAAGTCCTGATGTGTTGTATAGGAAATGATGATTTTGGTGGGTAGAGGCAGAGGGGCAGGAGGAGAGGCGGGGAGAGACTGCTGGCTGGCTTCTTGTTGCAGCTGTACACATTGCGATTGTGATCCCCCTTTCACTTCCGATCCCTCTTCACCTCCGATCCTTCTTCACCTCTACTGAGAATAAAGATTGAAGATTTTCCCTTAACCTGAATTCCTGACTCTGGCTGATTTTAAAATATGCGGTCATCACAAGTACTCATCAAGTTTATATTCTACAGGGAAAAACATTTATACTTAAGAGTTTATACAAAACAGTATTTCCAAAATATGTACTAAGTAAATGCAGAGAACTCAAGTCAGTATTTGATAAACCCCAAAACATAAATTGCTTACAAAACCCCTATCTATTTGACAAAAACCACTAGGAAAATCTGAAAACAATTTGATAGAAATTAAGCACAGATCAATATCTTGTGACTTATTACACAATAAATTATTAATGTATATGTGACTTTGATAGTAAAAATATTTACATAAATTTATCATTAAATGAGAAGAAAAGCAGTTCATATGCTTTTCACAGCTATGGTAAAGAGTTGTATTTCTAACTGAAAAAGTAATAAAGGAAAATTTACAAAAGATAAAATAAATAATTTTGATTATATGAAATTGAAAAGCTTCTACAAACAAAATTCATATAGGATAAGAAGGGAAGTAGTTGAATGGAGGAAAAACAATTTTGTCAAATTTCTCAGATAAAGGATTGGTATTCAAGATATATAGAAAACTAACAAATATACGTATAAATTTTTATATTTGTATCTGATAAAAAAAGATATATAGATAAATATTTTATATATATATACATATAGTCTACATGCATATATAATAAAGAAAATCTATTCTTTATATATAACATGTAGAATGTTATATCATATTTAACATGTTATATATTTAATATATAATGCATATATATGCATAAAACCAAACCATTCCTTAATAGATAAGTGATCAAAGGATATGGGTAAATAGTTCTCAAAAAAATTGCAAACTATTAGTTGGTTATTTGGTTGGTTGTCCTTATTTCTTGAAGAGGACCAAAATGATAACACTATGTTGGGATCCTATAGCTCATCAGACCAAAAAAATCTGAAAAACTTAAATTAAATTTAAATCAAATTCAAAAGAATTGCAGACTATTAATAATAGTCTGCAATTTAATAACCATATGAAAGTGATTCAATTCACTTATGGCAGAAAAAATATAAATCAAAACAACTCATATTTAGCAAATTGACGGATGACAAAAGGGGAGAATCATCAGTGTTGGAGGGATTATGGAAATATACACATACTAGTATATTGTGAATAGAGCTATGAATGATTACAAAGCAGTTTGAAATTATATAAATAAAGTGGCCAAAGTATCTCCACCCCTTGACCCAGTAGTTTGACTAGTAGTCATATACTCCACAGAGATCATTAATAAGAAGGAAATCCCTTTAAGCACCAAAATATTTATAGCACTATTTTTTGTGGTAGCAAAGAATTGGAAAAAAGTATAAATCCATCTTTAGAGAAATGACTAACAAATTGTGGCACATGAATGCGATTTTTGCTGTGGTATAAGAAACAGCAGATTTGATAGTGGGGAAAAATTGTGGAAACTAATACACATTGAAGTAAGAAGAGTCCAGAAAACGATATATACAGCAACTACCACAATGTAAATGGAAAAAACAACAAAACAATGAAAAAAATGAACATTGCCAAATTATAAAGGACAGGCTTTGGGCCTCAGGAGAATTATGAAAAGACAACTTCCTTTACACCTTTGCAGAGGTAGCCAATGCATATCTGTAGTTTCAGACTTTTTAAATATATTTATCAGGTTTGCTGATTTTTTTCTCTCCTCTCCTCTTCTCTTCTCTCCTATTTTCTCCTCTTTTCTTTTCTCCTCTCTTCTTCTCATTTTTTCCCTTTTTGATCTGATTTTTCTTGTGTAGCATGATATTTATGGAAATATTTATAGAAAAATTGCACGTTTTAACATATATTGTATTACTTGCTGTCTAGGAGAGGAGATGGGGGGAAAAGAGGGAAAAAATTTTGAGCACAAGACTTTGCAAGAATGAATGTTAAAAATTATCCATACATATATTTTGAAAATAAAAAGATTTTCTTAAAAAGAAAAAAAAAGAAAAGAAATGTAAAGACAATTGTCCAGGGAAGCAGTAGTATCTGTGGAAAGCTTGGAAAGGTCTCATTCAGGAGGTGACATTTAAGCTGAGTTCTAAAAGAAGCTAGGGATTCTGAAAGTTAGAGATGAGAAAGGAATGCATTCCAAACATGGAGGCCCATGATATCACATTGAGATATCATTTCATGATGGCTACATAAATTGCAAAGAGTGCGTGGAGGGGGGGAAACCATATCTTCTTGCACATCTAGCCCTTCAAAACTCAGGTTTGTAAAGTGATGCATTTCTCACAATAAATATCTGATGAATTAATGGATTTTACTTCTAACTCTGCATTACTTTTTTTTTTTTTTTTTTTTTTTTGCTGTCCTGGTTACATCCTCCTTTCCTCAGCGGTCACTCCAAGGGCATTTGCTAATGCAGGAGCAAAAGTTCATGACTTCATACCACTTTGATGCTCATTTCCTCCTTTTCATTTTCTCATGTTCTGTGTACTTGAAGCAAAAAAAAATGTTGCAGGCATACTACACCTCTGCTTTGCTTGTATCATAGCACAGAATTCATTCTCTCTAGCAACCTTTTCCCTTTTTTCTTACTGTCATTGAAGACAATCCATCTCCTGGTGTCACTTTGGTCTTCAAAACCTGAGCTTGTAGAGTGTCCAAATGTACTGATCATGAAGAAGGGGCTACAAGACAACTACAGTAGAACCCCAGGATAAGGCACCTCTCTAGGCCACAGGTTTGATTCTGCCAAGTGAAAACTCATGTACTCCATGTGTATGCAGTGATTGATCTCCCTTACTGTCTCCTGGAAAGGCAAAAGTGTGATTGTCTTTGTTTCTTAGCCATGGAGTTTTCCAGTGTTGCTCACAAAATGGTTGTCTACCCATTTGTTTTTAATTACACCCTTTCTTACTGTTTCCAAGAGTTATAGTAGTACCTCTAATGAATTAGAGCTGTAGCAATTTAAAAAAAGCACACTGAGTATCCTCCATTCTGAATCCCCAGATATTACCTTCCCCAGCCACATTTCTGTAAAGTTTCCCCTGATTCCTTTCATATCTGATTTCTGTTATTTCTATGACTTGATCCTCTTTTATTAAACGAGAAGTGATAAGCTAAGCATACAGAATATTTTGGATGAGGCCAATATAGGGGTTTATTTTGCTTGGCTATAAATATTTCTTATAGGGACTGTATTCCCTCTAGCAGGATATAAAGAAAATAAATGCTTGTTAACTGAAAGAAAAAAAAGATTAGAAAGTAGAATTAGATAACTATGCTTCCCAGTCTCTTTGATTCCAAGGTACTATATGTAGTAAAAACTGATTATTGATATTCCTGCAGTAGATTTCCTGATTTATGTTTTGTAAAGGGAAGGGACTGGCTGTTTTGATGCCAAGAGATAATGTTTATGAAGGTGCTTTCAAAAAAGAAGCAAGTATATAGCAATAATGTTTGCGTACTCTGCTAGGAAAAATATAGCAAAGGAGCCAGCAGCATATTCTACGTTGAATCCAGACACTAGTTCGGAATCTCCTTCAGTTAGGTCAAAGGGTGCTCGGTTTGTTTCTGCTAGTGTAGAAATATATGCTACCTATTTATAGAGAAGAAAATCTGTGGATAAAAACTTATATGTACAAATAAATCAAAATTATAGGGTTTGGGGAAGTTACTGGAGAAATATAAAAAGTAAAAAGTAGCATATTTTTATATTTCTCCAGTAACTTCCCCAAACCCTATAATATTGTTGAGTTTTAGGACAAATTTGGCAGAAGATATGCTTATTAGACTAAGGAAGGAAGGTCTAATAATCGAATAGTCAGTTTACCTACCTATTTGTAGAGAAGAAAACCTGTGGATAAAAATTTATATGTACAAATAAATCAAAAATTTCATTTTCTTCTTTATACAAAGAAATTCATAGTATTCCATTAATCAGTCAATTACTCCATGTATTTAATAGCTCACATGATATAATTCAATACAAGAAGTATTAATTTATAATGAATCAACAAATATTTATTAGGTGACAAGTACACAATTTTTTCTTTAATCTCTTTTGGGATTCATGCCTCATAGTAGTATTATTAGGCCAAAGGATATGTATGATTTTATAGCCCTTTGGGCATAGTCCATATCTTTTGATCATTTATCATTTGGGGAATAGCTCATTTTTTATAAATTTGACTCAATTCTCTATGTATTTGAGAAAAGGGGCCTTCATCAAAGAAATTTACTTTTCAAAAATCTTTTCACAATTAGTATTTCTAACTGTATTCCCCTTTCCCACTTATTATATTCTATCTTTCCTTTCACCCTCTTTTTCCTCAAAAATATTATGCTTTTGACTACCCCCTTCTCCCAAATGCCATCCTCTTCTATCACCCTCCTCCCTTCTCGTATCCCCTTTCCTTCCTATTTTCCTACAAGATAAGATAGATTTATATAGATCTATCTATCTATCTATCTATATACTGAGAGTATATTCTTTCCTCTTTGAGCCAATTCTAATGAGAATAAGGTTCACTCCCCTTCCCTTTTCCCTCTTTCCTTCCATTGTAAAAGTTTTTTCATGCCTCTTTTATGACAAATAATTTATGCCATTCCACCTCTCCATTTCCCTTTCTCCCAGTACATTCCTCTCACCCCATAATTTTTATTTAGATAATATCCCTTCATATTCAACTCACACTTGTGCCCTCTGTATATACTCCTTCTTACTGTCATAATAATGAGAAAGTTCCAATATAGGATTGTAAACAGATAAACACTATGTCCCTTATGATTTCCCTTTGTTGATTACCTCCTTATGCGTCTCCTGAGTCTTTTATTTGAAAATCAAATTTTCTATTAAGTTCTAGTCTCTTCATCATGAATTCTTGAAATTCCATTATTTCATTGAAAGTCCTCCTTTTTCCCTGATTCATTCATTATACTAAGTTTTGCTGGGTAGGTGATTCTTGATTGTGATCCTAGTTCCATTGCTTTCCATAACATATTCTGAGCCCTCCATTGCTTTAATATAGTAGTTACTAAATCTTATGTTATCCTGGCTATGGCCTCACTATACTTGAATTGTTTCTTTCTGGATGTTGCAATATTTTCTCCTTGATCTGGGAGTTCTGGAATTTGGCTATAATATTCCTGGTAGTTTTCTTGGAATCTCTTTCATTCGTGAAAAGTGGATTCTTTCAATTTCTATTTTACTCAGTGTTTCTAGAATATTAGGACAGTTTTCCTTGATAATTTCTTTTAAGATGATGTGTAGATTTTTCTTTTTTTTTTTTGATCATGGCTTTCAAGTAGACCAATGATTTTTAAATTATCTCTCCTGGATCTATTTTTTAGATCATTTGTTTTTCCAAAGAGATATTTTACCTTATTTTTTTTTCCATTCTTTTAGATTTGTTTTATTGTTTCTTGATTTCTCATAAAGTCATTAGCTTCCATTTGCTCAATTCTAATTTTCTAGGAATTGTTTTCTTCAGTGAGTAAAAGCTATCTACTTTCCCTTTTGACCAATTTTGCTTTTTAAGGCATTCTTATCCTTGTTAGTTTTTTGTGTTTCCTTTTGTATCATTCTCATTTTTCTTCCCAGTTTTTCTTCTACCTCTCTTTTCAAAATCCATTTTGAGCTCCATGGCCTGAGGCCAATTCTTACTTTTCTTGGAAGCTATGGATGCAGGGACTTTGATTTTGTTATCTTCTTTTGATCTTCCTTGTCACTCATAGTAGCTTTTTGTGGTCAGAATCTTTTTCTGTTGTTTGCTCATTTACCCAGATTATTAATCGATTTTTAACTTTTTGTTAAAGTAGGGCCCTATTTCCAGAGTGGAGAGTGTAATATCTCAAGCTTCAAGGATTTTGTGCAGCTGTTTTCAGAGATCCTTCTAAAGAACCAACCACAGGCACTCTTTGCTGCCCTAGAACTGTGAGGAGGGTCCCCACTTAATTATGGCTGTAACTTCTAGTGTGATAAAGAGACAGAGTCCTTCCTCAGGGATGGGAGAGAGACCTCCTGTGGGCCAAAGCCTCTGGAAGCTGCGCTGCAGCTGCCAACACCAGCCTGCTCCTGTTTTGCTACTTTTCCAAGGCCGTTTCACACTAGCGAGACAAACCTTTCCTGCTGACTTTCCAAGTTGTCTCTGGTGTCTCTGGGTGTCTGAGGTCACAAAACCGCCAGAATTTCTGCTGAATAAGAGGTCCAAGGCCTGCTCCTGCTTTGCTGGTTCCTGACCAGGGATGTGCTGGCACTGTACTGGACCCCCATCCTGGTGCAACAGGTCTTTCTTGCTAACTTTTTAAGTTATTCCACTCTGTCTTTGTGTGGGTTCTGGCACTCTAAAATTTGCTTGGAGTCATTATTTAAAGGAATTTGGAGGAGTTTGGGAACAGATCAGGCTTTTACTCTGCCATCTTAGCTTTGCCTCTCTCCCACACAATTAAACAATTTAAACATTTTTTTAAAGCTCCTAATAGGGAGACCACAGGAGTAGGAAAGAGACTATGTGTCTCAGAGTCAGTAAGACCTGTGTACAGATCTCCCAAGGAACATATTCAGGCTCTTCGACCCTGAACAAGTCAGCTAATCTTTCCAAATTACCTCAGATCTCAAAGCCTAGAAGTTTCAGAGAAGTTGTTGGTAGGTATTCCTGGAGGGAGTTTCCTAACAAGGCGTTTATCACTTCAGGAAAAAAAAATCTTAAAAATTCTTAATATTCTAGAAACTAGAGATATGAAGACAAAACTTAAATTGTAAAATCAGCCCTCCACTTTCTTGGCACTTCTAGGAGCTGTTTTGTTGATGTGGGTGCCCCTTACATCAGTGAAGTTGTGTAGTCCTGCTCCATTTGAATGATTTGCTCTCATTAATTGCTCTGGCTGAAAAAATTTATTATTCAGGAGCCAATCTCTTTGGACTCTCCTAGGCTGGCCCAGAGTACCTCTCCACTTTGTACTACCTAGCTTTTCTAGCACAGCCTTACTGGACAGAGTCTGCTTTCTGCTGGCAGAGTCCTCAAGAACCAAAGGCCACTTTCATGATTCAATTCTGTTCAATTCAATAAACATTTATTAAGTGTCTATTGTGTGCTGAGTTCTGGGGAACCAAGGAAGCATCAGAATAGTTTTTCTGGAGGAACATTGTGCTATATATCCCTGCCCGTTTGAATTCATCATAGTCTGGTTAGGAAGATAAGACTTAACATAATTAGAGAACAAGAGATTATCAAATAGTGCCAAGCTGGCAGTTGTACTGGCAGTTAGAGATTCAGGTCATTGAGTGTTTCTTAAGCCCCCGTCTAAACGCCAAGTGCTGTGCTAAGCACTGGGTGTAACCAGAAGGGCAAAGAAACAGACCCTGCCTTCAAAGAGCTCACAGCTTAATGCGGGAATAAAAGTGAAGAAAGACAATATGCAAACAACAAGTGACAAATAAGATACATCCTGGATCAGTTGGAGATAATCACAGAGGGATAATGCTAGCATTGGGGACTGGGAAGGACAATGTCTGGAAAGAGATTCTTGAAAAGGCAGGATTTTACTTGAAACTCGAGGGAAGCTAGGAGATGGAGATGAGAGGGGATAAAATTTCAGGCATGAGGGTAGGGATGAGGGTCAATATATCATTGGGCTGAATGTATGTCACATGTTTTTCCTTAATTTAGCCCATATTAAAGTAGAATAAGGCCCTGAATACACTCAAGACACTGCAGAAAAAAAAAAAAATAGTTCATAGGTTTTCCTTGGCAGAGTCAATAAAAGAATTGATCACATTTATTCATCATGTTTTTGCATGAGGTATTTAGGCTCTGCTATTCATTTATAATGGCTCCATAATCTCAGAATTAGAAGGGACCAACTTGTCTATTCTACTTGTGTAAAAGAATTCCCTCTACATTATATCTACCTGTTAAGTACTCCAGTCTTAACCTTTATTTAAAGCCTTAGAGTAAGAGAACTCAAGACCTTTCTGAAAAAATGCACTACATTTTTGGCTAGCTCTCACTGCTAGGTTACTTTCCCTTATGTTATGTTGAAATATACCTTTTTGTGACTTGTACCAGTTTTAATTCTGCCCTCTGGGATGGTATTCCCCACTCTAACTCTCATCCCCTCATCTTTCAAGCATCTGTGTCTAACACAATAAATGGTTCTTGAAATGAATCAGAGTTATGTCTGGGGATCATATCCATGACATGATAGGCAGTATGGTATAGTGGAGGCAGTATGGTATAGTGGAGAGTGGGCTAGCCTTGAAGTTAGGAAGATGGGGTCAAGTTCTTACCTCTGACATATACTACTGGCAAATCACTGAACGTTTCAGTGTCCTGTCTGCCAAGGGAAAAATCAGAAACTATATGAGCAAAACTACAAAACACTTTCTACACAAATGAAGTCAGATCTAACCAATTGGAAAAATATTAAATGCTCTTGGATAGGGCGAGCAAATATAATAAAGATGATAATACTACCTAACTAATCTATTTATTTAGTGCTATACCAATCAGACTCCCAAAAAACTATTTTAATGACCTAGAAAAAATAACAACAAAGTTCATATGGAAAAACAAAAGGTCAAGAATTTCAAGGGAACTAATGAAAAAAAAAATCAAATGAAGGTGTCCTAGCTGTACCAGATCTAAAATTATATTATAAAGCAGTGGTTATCAAAACCATTTGGTATTGGCTAAGAAGTAGACTAGTTGATCAGTGGGAATAGGTTGGGTTCAAAGGACAAAATAGTCAATAACTTTAATAACCTAGTATTTGACAAACCCCAAGACCCCAGCTTTTGGGATAAAAATTTACTGTTTGACAAAAACTGCTGGAAAAATTGGAAATTAGTATGGCAGAAACTAGGCATTAACCCACACTTAACACTGTACACCAAGATAAGGTCAAAATGGGTTCAATACATAGGCATAAAGAATAAGGTTATAAATAAATTAGAAGAACATAGTATGGTGTTCTCTTCTTTTATATAATATAAGATGGTTCTCTCTGGGAGCAGGTTTCTTGGGGAGGTTTTCTGGAGGGAGCCTTGGAATCAGTTCAGATCAATAATTACCCAAATGCAGCCAGGTGTTAAAAGTTCAGATCTTTTATTGCTTCCTCCAAAATAGCCTGGTTAGTTTTCTTGGTGGCCTATCTCTCTGCTGGGTTCCAAGAGCTCCCTCCGAATGTCTCCATATCCAAAGATTTGTCCTTCAGCCTCCAGCCAGCACAAAGGTGGAAAATGGAATAAATCTCTCTTGCCTCCAAGAGAGGGCTTCTGGCTCTCAATCTCCCAGAGTGCTCCTTCTGAGTCTTGTCTCCCTGCCTGGGGCTGGGCAGCTTTCTGGAGAGCCTTTCAGACCAGCCTTGGTCTCAGTAGGAGAAGTGCAGGAGGCCAGCCATCAAGGTGGGATGAATGAATCTGGTTGAGCCTCCAAGAGAGGGCTTCTCCTGAACTGCCCTGACTGGCTCACTGAAACTATTTATTCTGGGTGTAAAAGGTTGATTCCTTCTCTGAGAGTGGGATTGTGGGATCTGAGAGTGGGATTATGGGTTTCCTCCCAGAGTGCTCTCTGGCCCTAAGAGCTTCTGGCTTATATGAGCACTCTAAAGGTGTGAACACAAGCATTGTTTCTCTCAGTTCCACTTAGTACCTTGTTTCTTCTGGCCCATAACATCTCCTTGTAATATCAGATCAATCATACTGAACCATGCTAAATTAGATAATTATTGTCTCTATCAACTCTAATGAGTTAACACTTTGTAAGGATTCCAACAACATAGGATAGTTTACCTCTCAGACCTGTGGAGAAGAAAAGAATTTATAACCAAAGAACTAGAGATCATTACTGATCACAAAATAAAAAATTTTGATTATATCAAATTAAAAAGTTTTTGTACAAATAAAACTAATGCAGACAAGATTAGAAGGGAAGCAATAAACTGGGAAAACATTTTTACAGTCAAAGGTTCTGATAAAGGCCTCATTTCCAAAATATATAGAGAATTGACTCTAATATATAAGAAATCAAGCCATTTCTCCAACTGATAAATGGTAAAAGGATTTCAACAGACAATTCTCAGACAAAGAAATTGAAACTATTTCTAGTCATATGAAAAGATGCTCCAAGTCATTATTAATCAGAGAAATGCAAATTAAGACAACTCTGAGATACCACTACACACCTGTCAGACTGGCTAGAATGACAGGGAAAGATAATGCGGAATGTTGGAGGGGATATTGGAAAACTGGGACACTGATACATTGTTGGTGGAATTGTGAATACATCCAGCCATTCTGGAGAGCAATTTGGAACTATGCTCAAAAAGTTATCAAACTGTGCATACCCTTTGATCCAGCAGTGTTCCAAAGAGATCTTAAAGAAGGGAAAGGGACCTGTATATGCAAGAATATTTGCGGCAATCCACTTTGTAGTGGCCAGAAACTGGAAATTGAGTGGATGCCCATCAAATGGAGAATAGCTGAATAAATGTATATGCATATTATGGAATATTGATGTTCTGTAAGAAATGACCAGCAGGATGATTTCAGAAAGACCTCGAGAGACTTACATGAATTGATGTTGAGTGAAATGAGCAGGAGCAGGAGATCATTACATACTTCAACAACAAGACTATATGATGATCAATTCTGATGGACCTGGCCATCTCCAGCAATGAGATGAACCAAATCAGTTCCAATAGAGCAGTAATGAATTGAACCAGCTACACCCAGTGAAAGAACTCTGGGATATGACTGTGAACCACTACATAGAATCCCTAATCCCTCTGTTTTTCTCCACCTGCATTTTTGATTTCCTTCCTAGGTTAATTGTACACTATTTCAAAGTCTGATTCTTTTTGTGCAGCAAAATAACTGTTTGGACATGTATATATATATTATATTTAACTTATACTTAAACATATTTAACACGTATTGGCCAACCTGCCATCTGGGAGAAGGGGTGGGGGAAGGAGGAGAAAAATTGGAACAAAAGATTTTGCAAGAGTCAGTGCTGAAAAATTACCATTTATATATCTTGTAAATAAAAATCTATAATAAAAAAAGTATTAAAAAAATTTCAGTGTCCCACTTATGTTGCTGATGGAGGAAATTGCCATAACCAGAGTTCCTATACTGATATAGTCTGATATACTGATAAAGTCATAATTTGGGATGGGAGAGAGAGAGAGAGAGAGAGAGAGAGAGAGAGAGAAACTTATTGCATAAAATAAAATACAAAAGGACAAAAAACAAAAAACCCACAAAAGCTTTAATTTGCTTTACCTTTCAATAATCATTCTGGTCCCCTCCTCCATCCCCCCAATTTTCTTTTCATTTGACACTTTCCTTAGCTGCTATGCTACAGAAACATCATTTGCAGGGTTTTTCCTGATGTCATTTTTAAAAAACTGAAGCTGTTGTGGAAGCAGATTGGATGGACACCTATGGCCTCATCTGGGTCTTATTGGAGGGTGCTAAAGAGCATTAAGAATAAGCTGAGAGGAAAGTAGAGGAGAGTTTTGAGGCTATTGACAATCCATACAGAAAGCAGAAATAATAAAACTGAGGACAGCTTATCCAGTGAATGCCAAGGAATTGACTTCTTCTGTGTGCCTCCCCCAGACCCCTATCCACACTGATGCAGTTTTTGATGGTAATGCTAAATGATAGATCAGTGAGGTTGGCAGTGTGAGATGTTTTGAGATGGGTGGCCAGTGCCAGTTGGAAGCAGAGTTGGAAAGTAGGTGGCTTGACTGTGGTTCCCTCCCACTTCTGTCTCTCCCATCCCTATGTACCTATGCCTCTTTCTCACTGTTCATATGTTGTTAGTGGATAATTAAGGTGTTAATTCTGATACTAGTCTGGCCTGTCACTAAGGTTCTTGTATTTTAACAGAGGCTACCTTTCTATCACTTTCACTCTCTGAGGAAAATCCCTAGGCAACATCTAGACTATTTAATATTTAAGTAACTTCTCTCACCCCCACTCTTTTCTCCAAACAAAGGCATTCCTACAAACAGGCACAGTAATGTATTGTTGATGGAGCTATAAAATTGGTCTTCTCAATTTTGAAAACAATTTGGAATTGTGCTCCCCAAAGCCACAAAACTGTGCATACCCTTTTATCTATCTAAATACCCCTTTTAGGTCTGTACCTAAAAAATGATAAAGCAAGGGGAAAAGGACGAGTATCTTTAAAAATATATAGCAGCAAAGAACTGGAAACAAGTTGTCAATTGGGAAATCACTGAACAAACTGTGGTTTTTGAATATAATAGAATACTTAATTATTCTACTGTAAGACATGAAGATGAAGACATTTTCAGAAAAACTTGGAAAGACTTGTATTAACTGGTTAGCAAAGCCAGGAAAATAATTCGAACAAAAACAACAATGCTATAAAGACAATTTATACAGTAAAATTGATGTAAAAACAATGCTGAAAACCATAAGAACTCTGATCAATGTAGTGACCAAGCATGATTCCAGAGAATACATGAAGTGACAGAGAGGTAATGTACTCAGGGTGTAGAACATGACATTTTCATATCTATATATATCACCAATGGAGGGATTTGTTTTGTTTAACTATGCATATTTGTTATGAGGTTTTCTTTATCTTTTTAATTAGGGAGAAGGAGAGAAAATAGTCATACATTATGATCAGGCATCAGTGGACTTGTGATTTTTATTTCACATCTCATTGTATTGTCTCTACCCCTCCCTCCATTCCATCCCTCTTCTACATTTCCTCATGACTGTCTAGGGTACCACTGTCCTTCCACTTATCCAGTGATAACCTTGATGTGTCATCCCTGACTCCTCACTTATACTGGTCTCCCGGATCTGTTCAGTTAGTTGGCAAGTCTTGTTTATTTTGCCTCCTTCATGGGCTGTCTGCCTCAAGTTTTTTTGTTTGTTTGTTTTTTTCTGTTTTTAATCCATCCTTCACACAGCTGCCAAGTGATTTTTTTTTTTTCTGGTATGGTGAAGCCACTGGGGTAAAGTGACTTTCTTACTCAGGATCACACAGTAAGTTTTAAGTGCTTGAGGCCGAATTTGAACTCAGATCCTCTTGGCCTCAAGACCATTGTTCTATCCACTGTACCATCTAGCTGCCCCCAAGGTAGTTTTCCAAATGCGTGAGTCTGACCATGGCACTCTTCTTCTTCTAGTAGTTCCTTATTGATTCTAGAATCAAATTTTATTTCATCTTGGTGGTATCCTTTTATTGTTTAACTTAATAGTATTTTTTCCCCAATTAATTGCATATATAGATAGTTTTCGGTATTGTCTTTGTGAGATTTTGAGTTTAAATTTTTTTTCCTTCCCTCCCTTCCCTCTTCCCCAAGTTAGCAAGCAATCTGATACAGGTTAAACATATTCAATCATGTTAAATAGGTTTCCACATTAGTCGTGTGAAAGAAGACTCAGAACAAAAGGGAAAAACCACAGTAAAGAAAAAAAAAAAGCAGTGAAAATAGTATGCTTCAATCTACTTCACACTCCATAGTTCCTTCCCTGGATGTAGTCAGCATTTTTTGTGAAGAGTCCCTTGGAATTGTCTTGGATAATTGCATTGCTGAGAAGGTCATAGCTGATCACACAATCTTGCTGTTACAGTGTATAATGATCTCCTGATTCTACTCACTTCACTCACATCAGTTCATGTAAGTCTCTCCAGGTTTTTCTGAAATCAGCCTGCTGGTCATTTCTTACAATAGTAGTGGTCATGTACTACAACTTGTTTAGTTGTTCCCCAATTGATGGGCATCCACTTAATTTTCAGTTCTTTATGTGGCATCATTTTAACTCTTTTTTGGTAAGTTTCATAATATATGTGCTTATTAGTGCATTAATATGTGTATGTATCTTAGACAGGAATAGGGAATTGAAATCTGTGAGGCAGGGCTTGAACCTAGCTGTCTTCACTATACCACACTTTCTAGACAACTTATAAATAGATGCTGATGCACACATCTGGAATATATGTTCACCATTTTTTTCTTTAGTGATAGGGTTGCAATTAAAATTTTTGAGACCATTAGGCTACACCATGATGATTCCTTGATATTCTCAATATAGCAGATATAAAGTTATTTATGCTTACGTGGCCAAATCATTTAGTGCCTGAGTATTTTAAAATCTGGAACTTTGAGGAGCCAAAAGTGCTGATGCTTTTCCAAACATCTCTAATTCCCATCTATTTTGGGATGTATTTACCTTGTAAACTTTGGTCTTGTCCATTGTGGGGATACAGAAGTCAGTGCTTAAGTGTTTCACTGCAGCTATTTTGGACCACAACGAGGTGCCCTCTGTGGACACTGAGTTCAGGATCTAAAAGTGGGTGGTTGTTTGGTTGGGAAGCTAGCCAGTTGGCATTCAGGTTTCCTAAGTTCCTGTCCCTGTGGGGTGGCAACCTCCATATAGTGTTGTCTCAATAAATGAGTCCATGTCAGTAAGTTGGTAGCCATGCTCCTTATAAGGCAACTGATATAAAAGGTTGCTCTCATTGCTCATATACTGCAGTAGGGATAATAAATAAGATCATAGATTTTATCTTTATCTCATAGATCTGTCCTCAAAGGACCTCAGAAATCACCTACTCTAGCGTCTTCATTTTGTCCATGAAGTATTGGAAGTCCAAAGAGTTTAGTGACTCACTGGAATTCATACAGCTCTTAAGTAGTGGAGCCAGGATTTAAACCTGGGCTTATGAAACTCCAGGCTGGGCATGCCTCACTGTACTTTCCTGCTTTGAGTAACAAACTGAGAAGATGCTGAGCTTTTTCCTGAAAGGGACATGAAAGGGATCCTGAAAATATCTAGGTGGATGGAGCACTGGACCTGGAGTCAAGAAGACACAAATTTGCTTTTGGCCTAAAACTCTTTATTAAATGAATGACCTTCTCAAGTCACTGAGCCTCTATGTACCTCAGTGTCCCCATCTGTAAAGTGGGAATATTAATAGCACCAACCTTTCTGGGTTATTGTGAGGATCAAATCAGATAAGAGCTGTAAAATGCTCAGCATAATGCCTGGCACATATATTAAGTGCTATATAACTGTTTGCTATTATTATTATAATCATTATTATTACTGTCATTATAATCCAAGCATCCTTGGATCCTAAAAATGGGAAGACCTGGGAGCTGAGTAATTTAAAAGTTCCTTCATTGTGTCCTTAGGACACAGCTGTCCATCTATGGCAACTAGGAGGAAGTATGCATGATTCAGATTTGCTATTTGTGCTCAAAATAGGTAATTGTGTAATGAGGCTTAAGGGGAAGAGGACAGCTGTGTTGGGCTAACCTACTTAAAAATATATTTTTTAATTAAATCTTTTTCAATCAGCAAAAATCTGCTATCTTTTCCTCTTGACAAAACTCTCTCCTTCCTAACTGAGAAAGGTAAACAAAACCCCTGTTACGTATATAGTCAAGCAAAACAAATTGGCTAACCTTTTAATACGATGTAACGAGAGGGCTGCCTATCATGATATGACTTCCTTTTGATTTTCTTTTCTCTAATGTTGCTACTTAATTGAAAAAAGGAAAAAAAAAGATTAAGCTGATTATATTAGTTTATTAAGCCTTAGCCTCAGTCCAGGCTTTTTTGCTGCTGTTTGGAATAGAATGTTTCTGCTAGGTTATGATTCAAGAGTTGCCAGATACAACCGAACCAGATGCTCACAGCTGCACTCAATTCAGTCATTTTGACTTGATTTATTTATTTATTTTGCCACTAAAGTTACAGCAATTTCACATTTCTTGTTCACTGAATTATATGATGATGCTTATTTTTGCCTCCAGGTTATCTGTGTGGCTTTTGAATGTTCTAGGATAGTTTGACAGGCCCATAAAGGAAATCAAGAACTTTAAAGGGTAGGACTGGATTCATTTATTTTGTTGTATCCTTGGCATTAAGATCTAGTATTTATTAATATATTACCTATGATTAGTAATTAATACTTTATAAATACTTGTTTGATTGTGTAATGGGAATTTTTCATTGATCTAGTTTTTTCTTTTTCTTTTTCTAGTGTAAACCAACCCATATCAGCAAGTCCTTTAAAGTTATTAACCTTTTACTAGATTTTAGTCTCCAGTTTTTGCTAGTTTTTTAGTTTTAGTTATTAGGTAACAGACTATTTTTAATCAGTCAGTAAATATTTATTAAACACTATGTGTCAAACATTATGCTCTAGAGATACAACTAAAGGCAAAAGACGGTCCAGTCCCTGGCTTCAAAGAGCTCACAATCTAATGGGGAAAGACTACACACATTAAAAAAAGCTGAAAATAGGTGGTGGAGGATACCTCTGGCTGAGGAACATGAAAGTGGCTCTGGGTACCTTACTTAAATGGAAGATCTGGTAGGAGTTCTATATTCACCCTTCACCTTCTCCAGCAAAAGAGGGAAAGGTCCCAAGACTGGAGAAGAGTGTGTTTAAGTGATCTTTTAGGGTGATGAGATTATAAAGACTATGAAGAAGGCCAAGAAGAACAGGTAGATGAGAAATGATATGGGAGGGGCACCTGTCTTCTCAATTAGAGAGAGGGAGGGCAATCAGGGGCTGAGGATTAGGGTGTTCTATTAAAAGGAAAGTATGGATTAGTCTGTTCCTCCTTGGTCAAGAGGCAAACCAGCCAGGATAGATACAAGTTTCTTGGTCAGGTTCACCCCCTCAAGTGGTATATTTCACATCATAGAATGAAGGAGGGTGAGGAGAAGCTTTATTATATTAGAATCTGGCATAGCAGGAGTTTCTCTCTCCCTCTCCCTTTGCTTTTTGAACAGGGATTATGTTTTATAGAAGTTTGTTTCTTTTGTGTGTGAATATTTGCACAGAGCAGACATTCAATAGATTTCACTGAGCTTTCACTTTTTTCTCATTTATATCATATACAATCAATTGCCAACTCTTTTTGTTTTAATATTTTTATTTTCCCCATTACATGTAAGATAATTTTTACATTAGTTTTTTTTAAATTTTGAATTCCAGATTCTCTTCTTTCCTCTCCACACTCTTCCCACACACATACATTGAGAAGGCCCATGCATGTAAAATATTTCCATAAAAGTCATGTTGCAAAGAAAACATAGATCTCTCCTACTTCCCTCCCCCCCAAAAAATTTTCTCAAGAAATCAGAGTTTTTTAAAAAAGTATGTTTCAGTCTGTATTCAAATACAATTCTTTTTCTGGGTATGGATAGCATTTTTTATCATAAACTCCCTTAGAGTAGACTTGGATCATTATATTGCTGAGAATAGCAAAATCATTCACAGCTGAACATCCCTCAACTTTGCTATTACTGTGTTCACTTTGCTTGAATTCATGGATGACTTTCCAGGATTTTTGGATAGCATCCTGTTATCTTTATATGTTATCATAATTTCTTACACAACAATAATATGCCTTCATAATCATATACCACAATCTATTCAGCGATTCCTCAGTTGATGGACATCCCCTCAATTTCCAAATCTTTGTCTTAAGAAAAAAGCTGCTAAAAATATTTTTATACACAAAAACTCTTTTCCTTTTTAAAAAATCCCTTTTGAGATTCATGCCTAATAGTAGTATTGTTAGGTCAAAGGATATGCATGAATTTATAACTCTTTGAGCATAGATCATATCTTTTGATCGTTTATCAATTGAAGAATGGCTCTTTTTTTCTTATAAATTTAATTCAGTTTCCTATACATTTGAGAAATGAGGCCTTCATCAGAGAGATTTACTTCAGTTTTTTTCATAATTATTATTGCTAACTGTATATCCTTCCTGTTTATTCTATTTTTTCTTTCCTTTCACCCTGTCCCTCCTCAAAAGTGTCTTGCTTCTGACCAGCCCTCCTCCAACGTTCCCTCTCTTCTATCACCCTACCCCCTTCTTGTATCCCTTTCCTTTTCTTATTTTCTGCAGGGTAAGATAGGTTTTTATACCCATATTATATACCCATATTGAGTGTGTAATGTTGTTTCCTATTTGAGCTATCAAATATCAATTCTTGATTGATAACTCTGCAAATCTCCCTTTTCTATACTTTCTTCTAGTAGGCATTTAATAAGTATTCATTAACTGACTGCTTGATTCTCTCTGCCCCGTTCTGATTTAGATATTCTAGTTAGGGGAAAGCTTTAATGTTGTGTATAATCTTCCCACTCTCCAGTTTCCACACCTTTGCTCAGGCTGATTATTGAATTTGAAATAGTCAATCCATCAACATTTATTAAGTACTTACTCTTAACTAATTAACTATTAACTCCATTTCTGCCTGTTGAATTGCTCTCCATCCTTTAAAGCTCACTATTTTTTTTTTTTTTTTTGTGGAGCCTCTTCTATTTCTCCAGTTGTTAGAGACCGTTTCCCTCCTCAGACCTCACATCATTTTGCTTATATCCATCAATCAATAAACATTTATTAATCATCTACTATATACTATGCTAAGCATGTAGGATGCAAAAAGAGTCAAAGGACAGTCCATGCCCTTCAAAAAGTTTATAGTCTAATGGAGGAGACAATATACAAGCATTTTTACAAAACAAGTTATATAGAGAATAAATAGAAAATAACAATTAAAAGAATTAAAAGGGTTTAGGGAAGGCTTCCCATAGATAATGAGATTTTAATTGGGACTTAGAGGAAGCCATATCCTTTTTTGATGTGTTTGCCATGTGTTAATTTATACTAATTTTTTAATGTTATAACTCCTTAGTAGACATAAGGGCAGAGATCAAAGCTTGTATTAAGTTTGTTAGTATTTCACTTACCATGTAGAACAAGTGTGTATATTGTATCTAAAAATCTTATAATCTAATAATAAATAATAGTATCTAACAATAGATGCTAAATAAATCATGATTGAATTGAGATGATTTGAATTGGATTTGAATGAATGGAAGCAGAGAGCAATTGGTCCTCTGAGCACAAAAAGATAATGGTTAAATAAGCCCAGTGTCTGTGGAACTTAATGTAAAGGTCTTGGAACAGTTATGAAGTGCACAGTATGCTTCTCTTTATCCTAATCTAGTTGGATGTTCACTTTGACTCTGGAGCTCTTGTTCTTCACAGTGACTCCTCACAGAAAGTATCTAAAATCTCTGCCAGAGCCTCCATTGATACTTTAGCTACCTCAGGGAGATGTCTTGTCAATAACCCCTCTGGTTCGAACCCCCCTATATGTCCAGCCATCTTCTTCCTGTTTGTTTATTAACTTTGAACCTTACATCTATGACATCTGTGGTTGTCTCAAAAACTTTACTGCATGTTGACCACAAGAGGGAGGATCTAGCCAATTTTGTGTCATTTATTTTGGTTGTAATTTCTGAAATAATTTTTAAAAATTTCTGTGCTTCAATTATATGTGTAAGAAATACATAGTGTAGGAAGGAATTTCTTAAGTAAATTTTGGAATTTGCTTTTTGAAGAAATCTTAATCATTTTGTTGTGTTGCAACAAATGAATTAGATTGCGGAGATAACATTATTGGCAGTATTAAATGTGTATATGTTCAATTTTTAACCATATCAGCATTTTTCTTCTGTTTTTTCTAAATTTTTTAGGAGTTTTCTGTCCAAAATGCCACTGGATCATTTATCTCTACTTTTTTTGACTATTTCTTTTAAATGTGAAATAAATATTATCTTGAACAAACTCTAGGCTAGTGAAAATGCTTCTCTGTAGTTGGGGGCTTGTTTTTGGTGAGCTCCTTTGCCTTAGTGATCAAAGTTGTTATTATTCACTTGTAGATTGTCCCTTTCCATTAATTTATATTACTCTTGGAAATGTATTTCTGTGAAAATACTGTGACATGGGACAGCTTCATGGAACTGCTTCAGAGAGTCTGCAGGGAATACTTAGGGAACAAAATGCTGCTTCCCAAACTGAACATTTCCACCAGTTCGATCTAAGTGTTCGTGGCTCCAGACCATAGTGAATCACTAGAGAAGAGCACAGAAAGAGTTTGGGGAGGTTTGGAAGAGGAACGAACATTAAGGACAACTAGGACAGTTATTCAAATAAAGCAATTAGTACTCTGATTTTTTTTTTTTTTAAAGGAGGTTGTTAGGAACAACCCTAAAAAAAAAAAGAAAAAGAAGTGATGATTCATGAATCCTGATCTATGCACTTTAGTTGTGGGTGATTGAAAGCTAGGACTTGCTGGGAGAGTGATGGAGACACACATGGTGGGTGTGGGGCAGCTGCAGTGTATTAAGATTGAAGAACAATTCGGGAGAAGCAATGCAAAAGAGTCATCCAAGATAGAATACCAGAAAAGGAGGTGGGCCAGTCAAAAGGGGTAGAAAACTAGTATCTGGGGTCTTTGTGTTTCAGAGGTGTCTGTATAAATGACAAGAGAGCTGAAGGAAAAAGAATCCTCATATTGAGTGGACCTGCTCTGAAGAACTTATAGAATGACAAGAATTCCACGTCATAAGAAGGCAATCATCCATTCTTTGAGCATTTAAGTCATTTAATCTTTGAGCTTTAGTTTCCTTATTTTGTAAAAGTGTAGATGAAGAATATTTACTATCTCTACGTTAAAAACAAATTATATATGATATTACTTTCCTTTTTCATCATCATCTTTGCCAATCTTCTAGGTATAAGGTAGAACATTAGGGTTTATTTTAATTTACATTTCTTTTGCTCTTAGTGATATGGAAAATTTATATTTATATATTTATATTTCTTTTGAGAATTTTCTGTTAATAGTGCTTGATCATTTTGTCTATTGGGGAATGGTGTTTATTCTTATATATTTGCAACATTTCCCTATGTATCTTAGACATCAAACTTGTATCAGGGCAATTTGCTATAATTTTTTTCATTGTTAATTATTTCTCTTCTAATTTTGCCTTCATTGATCTTGTTTGTACAAAAGACCTTTAGCTTTATGTTATCAGGATTGTCCTATGATGTCAAAATTGTGTGTTTTTAAAAAATTGAATGATTTATGTGTGTGGAATTGAAGAGAGCAGAATAGAAAACAAAGAGAAAGGAGCAGCTAGGTGGCGCAGTGGATAGAGCACCAGCCCTGAAGTCAGAAGGATGTGAGTTCAAATTTGACCTCAGACACTTAACACTTTCCTAACTGTGTAATTCTGGGCAAGTCACTTAACCCATTTACCTCAGAAAAAAAAAAAAAAAAAGTAAAGAGAAAGTATATATAGATAGCAGTTTTCTCCAAACTGGCCTTTGAAGATATTTCTGGGCTTTCTCACTCCTCTTGATTGAACTCTGTGTGTCTAGGGAACACACTATCCATTTCATGTAAACTTACATAAATTGTATGCGTATGATTTAATTTTTCATCCAAATATACTTGAGGCCTTTGGGAAAATCCTAGTGGAGATGTCTAAAATTAAGAGTTAAATTGCTGTGCCAATGTACTTATCTGCTTTTGTTATGGGAAAATGTGATTAAGGGAACAGTGTGCCTTATATTGAAGTAGTGAGGTGGCACAGTAAATGGAGCACTGGGCTGGAGTCTGGAAGACCTGACTTCAGAAATCAGAAATATTCTCAAACACATATTAGCTATGTGACCTTGGGCAAGTCACTTAATTTGTTTGCCTCAGTTCCTTAGCTGTAAATTAGAGATAATAATAGCACCAATTTTTCAGAGTTGTGAGGATCAAATGAAATATTTGTTTGAAAACGTGCTCACCACAATGCCTGGCATATAGTAGGCTCTGTAAAAGTACTTATTCCCTTCCTTTCCTCATTCATTTCAGCAGTAATCAGGTATTAATTTGTAGAAGAGTTTGACCAAATAAAAATTGTTATATCGTGTTGATAATTTTCTCTCCTTTCTCTCCTTCTCTCTATTTTAAATAATGTTATAGGCTAACTGTTCCTTGATAAAAATGTAATTATCATTTATCCTTTTTTAGACTTGTTTGTCATCTGTACATTCTGTAACTCCTTGTTCTGCAAGCCACATTGACTAGGATTTTATGCTAATAATTTATGAGGAAATGATGTGGCCAGGAAAGTTCAGTTCAGTTCATAGCCACAAGATGGAGCTCATAAAACAAGTTTGTCCATTTTGTTTGTGGGTATTTTTTCCCCCAGCTCTTCATTGAGAACATAGAACTCCTAGATTAAATTATACTTTACAAGACCATAGCATTTTCAAATCACCTATATCAACCCCAACATTTAACAGACAAGGAAATTGAGATCCATAGGGACTTTCCTAAAAAGCATCAAATATGATCTTACTCCAAATCCAAAGTATTTGAACTATCCCTGTGTCTTTGCACAAGTCATTTTTACCTTTCTAGGTTTCAGTTTCTTCACCTCAAAAATGAGACTTAGCATATGAATAGTATCATTTTCATTGTGTAATATTAGTTTATTCTTTTTCAGCCGTATCATATCTAACCAAGTCCATAAGAAGAACATTTAGGGACTCCTATGGTCCCTTTCACTCAGTGGAGCTGAAATGACTTTGCTGGACATAAAGAAAGTTGCATATCTCTCCACAAAAGCATGAAGCAGTTGGTTAGCCCTTTACTAGGGTTATTCAATTTATTTGACAGGAATGTAAAATATTTATGGTTGACTAAATGAATAGAACTTCTAGGCCTAGAGTCAGAAAAATCTGAGTTCACACCTGGCCTTTGGTACTTACTAGCTGTGTGATCCTGGACAAGTCATGAGTTGGAGAAGGAAATACCAAGCCACTCCAGTATCTTTGCCCAGAAAACCCCAAATAGGATCATGAAGCATTGTACTTACTGGAGTAACTAAGCAGCAACAACAAAAATATTTACATGCATTTACGCATTTATACATGCAGTTATCCCTTCCACGTTGCAGGGGTGAGAAACATGATGCCTTATGATCTGGAAAATTTGTATAAAATATTTTGGCCCTCTCTTTATATCAGAGATGATCTGAATTATTATAGTATTAAAAGATAAGATATGTTGATACTATATAATACTATACATATGTTTATATATTTCTGACTTTTTAAACTTTTTTTTTGGTTGTCTGCTGGCCTTCATGTGCTATCTTTGGCTTTTGCAAAACTATCTAAAAATTCATTTAATTCATTATTCCAGCCCATGATATATCAAAATTGTGATGGAGAAAGTTGCAGTATTGAAGGGATAACTGTAAATGGAAACCTAATACTTGAGCTTGACCACCTAAATTGTTAGTGAATATCTTATCTACCCATAAAAACATATACATATATAGATCAGTCACATATCACATTATTATATAACCAATCATTCCTATATGACAGAAACATTCATTTATTTACTAAAGTTATAGACTTATAAGTTGGTAAATTTTAGAGCTGGAAGAGACCTTAGAGATCATTTAGTCCATCCATGTCATCTTAAAGATGACAAAGAGAAACTGAGGCAACTGGAATTTTCCTGAGATTTTTTAGTTACTATGTAGCAGGGCAAAGACAGAATCTCAAGTCTTTTCATTATTAGTCCAGGACTCTTTTTTTATTCAAGTATTTTTTGATTACTAGGATATTATAGTAACCATTGTAATTATTACATGTCATGACATAACATTCCATGCTTAATGTCCTTTTAAGAATGAGAATGAGAGTGTTCTATGGATGTTCTCCCATATGACACTATAAATGAGAGCAACTTGCAATTGTTTTTCAACACATTATAGTTATCTGATTCTTGAAACTGTTGAGAATGTTGTTGGATTTTGAGGACTTTGGTTTGTGGTTTTCAAGAACTGGTACCCAGCATGCTGTATCTTAAGAAATGGTTTTATGTCTTATTTCTAATTTTATGTAATGTCCCTCTTCATCCCCTTAATTCCCTGACACATACCTTGTCCTTTTGAATTATTCATTGGAATTGGTTTACTACTGACACAAGGCCTGAATTCTGCCCAATGAGTCATCCACATAATTTCCTTGAATGTTGATCTTTGGAAGTCTCCCACCCAAAACTTCTGGTAAGTTTATTTCTGGCAAAAATGAGTGTGTGTGTGTGTGTGTGTGTGTGTGTGTGTGTGTATTTGCTTAGCTCTAGGCATTACATTCTTAGAAAATTCATACAAATACAAATATCAGAGAATGAAACTGGCTATCTCCAAGTTCATGCTGGTGTGATCAGCCCCACTGTATTCTACTAGCCAGAAGAGAAGATGAGTCTCTTACTATTGTATTTTCCTTCTAAGAATTTTACATGCACCTTACCAGCATCCCTGTTAGAAAAAAGATGTCCCATTTTAGGGGACAGAAAAGTAGAGAAATATAGTTGTTAACTTTTCCTTCAGGTAATTCTTATAGCTTTTCTTCCCATCCCATCACTTCATGCCTAGATTACTGCAAAAGATAACTAATCTCCCTATATCTATTGTCCTGTTACACTTACTGGCAACAGATTAATCTTCCTAAGAACAAAGTAATGATGAGTCTGCCTTCAATGTGAAGCCACTTTTCTGTGTGAAGCCCTTCATTATCTCCCCAGTTACTAGTGCCCTCCCTCTCAAACTACCCTGCATTTAACTCTGTTGTATATATTTTGTTTATTCATTTTATATGTATGGTATATATGGTTTTATATGCCCTCATCTAGCCTGTTATAAGAATATTAGCTCATTGAGAATCATAATGGTTTAATTCTTTGTATTTTTATCCCTAGTATCTGGCACAGTACCTGTCATAAATATTTATTGACTCATTGATTGTTAATTGGTTTTGGACCCTAAGCTTTCAGTGTCTCAATGCTGTGTAAGGAATAAAATCTAAAGCTTGAGTTTCTAATTTCTCTCGTCTGATCTTATCCTGATGTGCTCTCCCTTTCCCTCTCCCTCTCCTTCTCTCTTTTCCTCTTCCTTTCCCTCTCCCTCTCCCTCTCTCTTTCTCTTTTCTTCTCCCTTTTCCTCTCCCCCTCTCCCTTTCCCTTTCCTTCTTCCTCTCCCTCTCTCTCTCTCTCCCTCCCCCCCTTCTCCATCTCTGTCTTCTTTCCTAATCCTTAGGAAAGTACTTCATTCCTAAGCTTCCTGTTCTTTGTATACTATAGGCATTTCTTTGTATAAGCATGGTATATCATCCCCTACTCCCCAGCCTATTCATATCCTCATGGATACAATTCTTCTATACCACTATGATAAGGAGAACTCTCCTCAGAACTTCTAAAGCATCTATTATCTGTATCATTTATTTGAAGACTTGATGACTTACTGATATCTCTTGCTTGTTATATTTTTATAAACTCCTTGAAGGTAAGGATTATTCGCTTAGTATAATATTAATCTATGATTCTATATAGCTGCAGATTAATGCATTATATTTTAATTTCATTTCACTGGAATAACCTACCTTTGTATCTCAAGCAAATTGAGGAGAAACTATACAAATAATTTCTTTTGAGTGCATAATATGGACTCCATACAAAGTCCTGTTTATGAGATGGTGCTACCAATTGGACCTCTCCCATTACAGTATATAATAGACATTCAGTAAATATTAGTTTATCAACATAGCCCTAGAGGTTCAAAAATCTGTTTCTATATATTCAAAATATTGTACAACTAATTATTGTCTAATTGCAACAAGATTAAAGAACTAATCCCAAATCATGACTGTTCCTTACATTATGCTTTTTGGTGGATATGTTGAAATTGAGTTTAATTCTCTTGTCTTGAAATTGTGTTCAATAAATAATTTTTATTATTTGGAAAAAAATATTTTTTAATAGAGCAGCAATAAGGATGCTTTTTAGCTAGCTAACCTATTACCTTCTTCTTCCCTGCCCCCTTCTAAAGTTTCCCTGTTTGCTTTATCAAGCAAGTATTCAAATTGAAAGCTTCATCAGTCTAAAGCTGATAAAGATCTTAACCATTCAGCTATAGGAATCACAGAGGTATGATAAACTTAAATGACTTTATTTATTTATTTATTTATTTTACATAAAGACATCTGTCCAAGTGGAAGAACTACAAAGGAGTAAATCAACACAAAATATATCTAAATTTAAATCTGTAGAGGGGAAAATACTGTTAATAATGGCACTTTCTGTGATGATTTTCTCATACAGCATACACACATAGAAACACATAAAATACACTTTAAGCATTCAAAAATGTTAATGTTAAAGAGTAATAAACATATCTCATTTTTTAGAAAATAACTTAATAAACAGATTCTTCACATGTGCCTCTGTACATCAGTAGGTTTTTCCTCTTTGTATATATATACAGTACTTATATGGGTCCTAAAGAGATTGGCTCATATTTACAGAAAAATCAGGGAAGCTCAGGTTTGAGATGGGAAGGCTTTGATTCTTATGACTGATTTTTAGCATCTATTTTAAAAACTCAACATATGATCATACCTTCTTTGCTATAAACGATGGTTGATTCTTCCATGATTACTGCTTCTAAATTACACGTGACTTTGTATTCTCATACATGCATGCTTGTATAGGAATTTCATATACTTCATTCATAGGCTGGTGCTAACCAGTTTTAAAAATCTGTAGTATTGATGGATTAAATTTAAGATTAAATTTACTTTGCATAAATAACTGCAAAGTAAGAAAGATTTTTTAAAAACATGGACTCTCTAACCATTAATAAATACAGAATCACTAGTAGGAAAATCAGCAACTGCAAGATTATAAGCAAAAAGTTTTGTCAGCAAGTGCCACCAAAACATAAGACTAAAAATGTGATCCTGTGGGTCTTATAAAGCAATTGGAAGAAATATGTTTAAATTCACAGTTCACCTTGAATTTTCCAAAACATGTTCTTCCCTCTAACCCTTTTTCCCCCTCAACAACTTAAGATCCTTTTCCTTTATGGCAATATAGCTGAAATGTCAGAAATAAAAAATACAGCTGAGGCAAGAAAAATGCAAATCAGCTAGGTTGCATCAAAGATGAATTTAGAGAGGAAACCACAAGAAAATAGATTCGCCAATGAGATGTGAAAACAAAATTATGCAGTATGTTAGAATTAACAGTAAAAGATGTCTTCAAATCTGGAGAGGGCTGATAAAAGACTGGTGGTGTGTGAAGCATAACAGCAGGGGACCTGCTCTCAGTGGAAAAGAAAAGAACAGAGAGAGATTAAGAAATGGGACAGAAGGTTTACTTTTGCAAAATGATGGAGTGAGATTCTCCAGGGATGTGGAATAAGTAGTAGAATGGGCTACCAAAAAAAAAAAAAAAAAAAAAGAGTGCTTAAAACCAACTTTCATGAAGCTATATTCTCAAGATGCAGTTTATAATTGTGAATGTTCCTAATGTCAGTCACCTTTGTGATCAAAGAAAAGCACTGGTCTAACTCCCAGCATTGCATTAATCTCTCCATCCAAGTTAGGATGTTGCTGAGGTTATTGGTTTAAAAGTTGGGAGTGATGACCTGGATAATGAACATGATATGTTAGAGCTAACAATATCACTTAGGTTGGGATAAGGTAGAGGACAGGAAAAGGGTGCGTTTGGAATTATCCAGACTGTACAGCTTATATATGGGAAGATGATAGGGCAAACAGGCTGTAAGGAAGAGACTATCCAAAAATATTATTCTTTCAAGTAGGTGGAAATAATGCATGTAGTGAAAATCCTGTAATTTGCATAGGAAGTCTGTTAATGGTTGAGAAATTGAGGTGGAAAATTTGATTGAAGGGCAAACTTGTGAGTTTGGGGAAGACCACTTTCTGTGGAGTCCATTCTGGGATCATTCATGATTATAGGCCTCTGCCTTCGTAAAAGAAGAGTTCATAGCCTTCTTTCTGGAGCTCTTCCATATTAAAAATAAAAAAATCAAGGTTCAAAGAACATGAAACTAGAAAGAGCCTTTAAAATAGAGATTCTTCGTTTGGCATCTGTGAACTTTTTTTTTTTTTTATATGATATATTTTGATAACTCAATTTCATTATATTTGATTTTCTTTGTAATTCTCTTTATTTTATGCTATGCACTGAAAAAATATTATTCTGAGGAGATTTCTCTAGATTACCAAAAGGGTTCATGAAAATTTTTTAAAATGACCTCTGCTTTAAAGAAAGAAAAAAACAGCTAATCACTTCCTTACCTTTTTCCTCTTTCCTACAATGAAATGATTAGAAATCAGATGTCAAATGGATGGGTTCAAATGGGAACTTGGAGACACTTAGGGAGAGAGTTAAAGGATTTTAATATATCTGCCTATGTTTACATTTAAAATGATGCTATTGCAATATACTGACCAAGATGTTAGTGAAATGCAGTTCTTCCTTAGTAACTAATTTTCTTTTTCTATTGTTATATACCATTGGAGAAAGCCACATACTCTAATTCAGTAATCTTTCTCTCTGAAAAAAGAAGATTCAATTCAATTTTCTAAGTCTGACAAAGTGGGCCTGGAATAGGTTGGGAAAGAAGTCAGATTTGCTGTTTTACATAATTTTAAAACCTGAGACTCTTGAAAGAGACTGATCTAGCTAATGACTTTTATTCGCAAAATTTAACACCATAGTAATTTTTTGGGCATTGGAGTTAGGCGAGATCTTGAAGGGAAAAATAATAGTTTGTAGTGATACAGCCTAATGCCCAAGTTCTCCTAAAGGACTGGGTCAGAAAAGGTTGAGTTGTGGGGTTAGAGTAGACCTGATAATAATTGAATGAAGAGGAATGATGTCAGGAGAGTATAAAGGACTAGAGGACTAAGTTAGTGGTCAGCATCTGTTTGTTTGTTTTTTTCCTTTCTGTGGGAGGGAAGATTGAATGATGCAAAAAGATTTTGACTGAGCTTTATGTAAGGCTTAACTAGTGGACGGGTGAGTGATGATTTGTTCACACAATAAAATTACATTGCTGTTTTCTTGTCATTGTCAATCAGATCCTGCCATTTGCTACCTATGTGACCTCAGGCAAGGCATAACCTCTTTGGCCCTCAGTTTCCTCATCTTTAAAATGTGGGGGATGATGGGAGGAGGAAGAGAAGTAATTGGATTAGATAACCTCTGAGTTCTTTCCAGCTCTAAACCTAGGGTCCTCAGTGGCGCTGAGTGTTCCTTTCACAAATGTTCATTTCAAAAAGTAATTCACACATGTGGATTTTCTTTGTATTTACCTTATCTTTAATATATAAATTGCTTTCACTTTTCTATGGTCATTTCTGATTAGTAGTAAGTCTATCTTAGGTTACCTTTCAATTCAAATAAATAAGGAGGAGTGTTGCAAATGTAAATTTTTAATCATTATAAAGTGTCAGGGACAGCTTAAGAAGTCATATTGTTCGTTCTTGTGTAGTTGTTCAGACATTCTGTCCTCCTTCCTGCAAGATTATGCTACAATTTACCAGAATAGATCTTCACATTTCTTTTATATAGTACACTCCAACTCAATCAATCATATTTTAGAGTTTTATATTTTCTTTTCATTCCATTTTTCTTATATCTTTGGACTTGGAAACTAACTTAGTAGTGATTGAGAATTAGAAGTCTGAAAATCAGCCCTACATACTGTCCCCACGATAGTGAGAAGAATATTAAGTATGTTATGATGTGTAAGAATTAACAATTCCTTTAATACTCTTAGATTATTCCACAGCTTATAACCAGGCATACATACATACATATGTATATATATGTATATATATATATATATATATATATATATATATATATATATATATATTTATTTATTCTTACTCATTTTAAGAAGTTTTAGTAATATCACTGTGGCATAAGTGCCATAAGCTTTTCCTATGCAATATTTAATACAACTTGCTAAAAGGAAAGAGACAATGACAACTGAGTTTCATGAACATGTGGACCTTAGGTAGTTGGTTTTGGTTTTTTAATTAAAAAAAAAACTATATTCCACCATCATTCTGACTTATTTCCTTCACTTTAATACTTAGTGGATTTATAGTAAATATCTGTGCTTTTGCTTCAAAAAAATCAAGAAAAATAGTGAAGAATCAAGTATTTTCACAATATAATCAAGCAAAGTATAAATACTGGATTTCCAGATTCTTATTACTTCATTAGAAAAACCCTAATTTAGAAAAGGTTTAAAATGAGTAAATTACTTCAATGACAGAGATCTCAAAATGCACACATTTTAAGGGAAAGAAACAGATAAGTTAATAATAATATAGCTTATATTTCATTTCAGACTGTTTGGACAGCCTATTCTTATGATCAGTATTACCTTGGCCAGAGTTTGACCATCCTGGTAAAGATACATAGGGCATGTCAAGAAAAGTACTAAGACTATTCCATTTAGAATTATTGCATCTATTTTTCTAAGGAAGAAAAACATAGCATTGCCCTTTCCTTGGACAGATAACAAAGTGCTTTATATCCAATCAAGACTCCACTTTACCTTTTAGTCATTTCTCTACCCAGGATTATTAAAACTGGGAAGAAATGCAGAACTCAAGCTTACTGACTCAATGCTTTGAAAGTGCTCTCAAATGCCAGCTTGTCTAACCTGCCTGAGGTTTCTGTTAGTATTGCTGTGCCAGCTTTGTTAGAACAAGCGTCTCTTGGTCAGTAAGAATAGCAGCCCCCTTCCAGTATCCATGTGAAGAGCTTCCAACAAAGTAAGAAGCCACAGGATTGCGCTACGACCTGGATGTGGAAATTCTGCAATGCTCGCAACTCCACAAGCTCCTCGTAGCCTACGTCATCACCTGCTGTACTGTTGCTCGGTCATGAGAGCACCTCTGATGCCCACAGTGCAATTTTTTAACCAGTCGGCGTAGCTTGCCAGGAAAATTTTTGTTGATGTAACGGTAGAGAAGCGGCATCACAAAACTGCTCGAGAAAGCTAAGAACTTTGACAAATCTTTGATGAAATGCAGTATCCTCATGTAGTGCTCATCCATGAGTTTTCCTTGTGAGACAAGGAATGTGTTCACCAGGAGAGTTAGGTAGTAAGGGGTCCACAGCACAAACTGGGTGCACACTGTGGCAATCAGAAGCCTGTGTACAGAAGGGTCCAGTCTTCCAGTATCATGATCCAGGGGTGTGTCCTCCTTCCGTATTCGTAAAATCAACACAAGTGCATAAAGTACAGCAATGGCTGGAACAACATACCCAATAAACACCATGATAGCGTCAGCTGCCTCCTTGTTTTGCATCTTGGAGCACTCGATGAGCTTCGTGGACACATGGCTACAGATGTAGAACAGCAGAGAGGAAAAGCTTGTAAGCATTGCCCCTCCCCAAATGAACCCACAGACATGCTTAGTGTTATACACACTAGACATGTAAGTCCGGGGTAGAGCTCGCTCAATGTAATAATCCAGACTGAGCAAGGTGGTTGAATACATGATGACCAGAGAGGAAACATTAAACAAAATCAGCAGCGTGATATAAACTTCACTGTTAAAGCTCCAGATGGCCCACTTGGTGGTAGTCGGTCCTAGAAGGTATATTGGTGCAACAGCATTAATTATGAGGCCAGCAATGGCAATGTTCACAAAGTAAACATCAGGCATAGTCATCGTAGCCTTGTTGTACAGATTGACCAGGACCAGCAGGGCATTGTAGCAAAGGCCAATCGGGAAGCAGATGATGAGGTAGAGGAGAGAGAAGACGGAGAGGATGAGGTGGAAATCATGGCAGAGGAGTTGGTCCTCACTGTTCTGGGTATCATTGAAAGTGTCGCAGCTCCACATAGTGAACCAATCAGCAGTGGTTTTTCTGATGACTTCCAGCTGTTCTGTGAAGAAAGAAGTAAAAGCAAATTAGTTTGTAACACATCTCCAGATGTATTGTCCCTAGGCGTATCTTAGACATCTGGGATGGCAGGGCTAGAAGAGAAGCCACGTGCCTCTAACTATCACAAAAACAACAGCAAGCCAGTGCCACATTTCAAAAGGAAGAGTCTCTTGAGGATTCAGTCTCTTTCCTTGTGTGTTTTTCATGGAAGGGTAATAAACCATCAAAATGACTGCTGTCTTATTAGCCCCAAATAGGGCTGGTTATGACCAGAAATTTTATGATGTAATAATTTTACTGGCCATGGTGAGTCTCTCTAATGTAATTTCTGAATGAAATCTGAGTAATGGATAATTCATTCAGGATGCTCAACCGTAAGTTTTTAAAAGACTGCTTCAGGCCTTTTCCTACCTCTCAGTCAGGGGATGGGTGCTACCCCAACTGCTTAGAATGGGTGAGGCAGTGCCTGACAGAGTCATTTCCAGGAACAGAAAACAAAGTGAAGGCCTTGCACTTCATCTCTTTTACAATGTTTCTAAGTAGTCTTTTAGGGCAGGGGTAGATTTTTCCCATCAGAAAAGTTGTGCTTCTGGCAAGACAGCCTTGCCTTTGCCTTATAGCCAAGAGGTGGGTGAGTGAGGAATGGGGAAAATATCCTTCACTCCATCAGAATAGGAGAGTCTCTGTGGTACAGTGGAAAGAATGTTGATAGCTAGGACTTGAGTTCAGATCCTGCTTCTGACACTGCTGTCGAGAGGACTCTTAGGCCTCGTTTTCTTTGTAAGATGAAGGAATTGGACTAGATAACCCTGAGATCTTTCAGATATTTTTCAGATATAATTCTGTTAGACCACGAAATTCTTCTTTGTAACAACCTTCAATCTTGCCTTCCATTGCCTTGCAATAGCTCAGTCAACTCTTTGTGACCATATCTTCAGTCTATTTGTACTTTCATTGGCAAAGTTACTGGGGTGGTTGTCATTTCCTGCTCTAACTCATTTTGCAGAAGAAACTTGAGATAAATAGGGTTAAATGACTTGTCCAGAGTCATTTAGCTAGGAAGATGAGTTATCCTGACTCCAGGCCCAGCACTTCATTCACTGCACCACCTTGCTGCTTCTACCACAGTGTCATTAGCTAGCCTAAAACCCCGATCTGTCCCATAGTTATGGTCCTATAAATATCTTGTGATTCATAGTGACTTAGGTGAGCATCTTTATTCCCTTCTCAGTTTCCAATTTGCCTTGATCTGTTCCTTGTCATATCTGTCTGATTGGAATAATTTAGTATAGAGATTTTCTATGCATTCTCTTAATATTTGTAATACCATGTATCTATGATCACACAATCACAGAACTTAAGAGTTAGAAAGGACTAAGTTCAATATATAGACGAAAAGAATCCCTACAATAAATATGCTCACCAACTCCTCTGCTCAAAAATCTCCCAGTAAGGGGAACTCCCCACTATTCTATTTTTGGATGACTTCAAATATTAGGAAGTTATCATGATATCAATCCTAAACTTGTCTATCTGTAGCTTCCACATATACCACCTGATTCTTCCCTTCTGGGGCCAAATAAAATAAATCTAATAAATAAAATATATCTTAATGACAGTTGATTTTCAAGTACTTAAAGACAGTTACTATATCCACTTCTTCAGGCAAACATCCCCAAATCCTTTTTATGATGCTAATCACCATCTTGGTTGTTCTCTTCTGAACACTCTAGCTTACTGGTATCTTTCTTAAACCATCGTACTCAGAACTAAGCACAGTGTATTCCACATGAGGTCTGATGGTAGCAGTGTACAGTGTGGCTATGAATAGTCCTCCTTGTCCATGTCCTCCTTAATGCAGCCAAAGGGGGGCTGCTATATCACACTGATGATCATTTTGTTTACAGTCCACTAAAATCCCCATGGCTTCTTCAGAACAACTGCTGCCTAATTATGTCTTTCCCCTTTTTATTCTTATGAAGTTGTTTTTCAAATACAAGTGTAAGACTTCATTTATTGCTATTGAATTTCAACTTGTTAGATTCAGCCTATTGCTCTAATCTGTTCTTGTGGTTCCTTACACTGACATTCATTGTGTCAGCTATCCCAACTATGTATCTACTGATCTGATGACTATAATTTGATGCCTAATCATTGATATAAATGCTAAACTATATAGTGTTAGTGATATATAACAGTCTCTAACTTTTAAGCTACTTATGATTTATTTCTTATAATCACTGCTAGTTGGGATAGGGATTAGGGAAAGGGGTGTATGGTTCTATAAGTGATTTTCTTACAGGTATGGAGAGTAGATTTTTCTTTTGAGAATCCCTGTGAACCTTGTCCAATGAGGCCAAATCAACATCATTCTGCCTCAGAGATTTGCCAGGCAAAGTTTCAAAATCATGAATGACCTAGTTGGGGGATTCTTGCTTTATATGACACAAAATTTTATCGCCCTTCCAGCAAGTATATGTTTTTTGGAAGCACATAAGTGCTTAAAAGCAGAAATATAGTCTCTGGAACCATTACATGTAGAAATCTCATTTCCCAAAATAGCGTGGACTTCAAAATTGTTCAGACTCTTTGGAAGAATCATAGTCTCAGTGTATTTTATGGTATCTGTAATGGGAAAAATAGTGGGGTTGATGTTAGAGGACCCAAATTGAACTGTCAGCTCTTCTTTTGGCAACCTTTAGGTCTTCAGATAAATCCCATAACCTCTCTGAACACATTTAAAATGAATCTGTGACCTTAAACTTTGTGCTTTCAAGATAGAAAGTTAACTCCTTTATCTCTTTTTGGTTTCTCAGTCAAAACAAGTATAAAACAAAATTCAATTTGCCAACACCAAGCAAGCAAAACTACCAATATTAGCATGATTACTTCAATACAAAATTGATGTATAACACAAATAAAAACAATTGAGTGGTGAGTATTCTTTTGTAGATACCAACCCTTCTATAAATTAAATTAACCTAAAATAGTTTCTTGAGGCTAAGTGGCTTACATGTCCATGATCATATAGCAGTTAAGTGTCAAAGACAGAATTTAAACAAATGTCTTCAGCTAGCTAAGAGAATTAAAAAAAACAAAACCTAAAATTTTACACTAAGGTATTAAAGTGCTTTAAGTAAGCTGTACTGGGAGGTAACAGATGGAAAAGTGAAATATGCAATAATGTTTTGTAACCCAGAGATTGACACTCAATAACATGAGACAGTGAATAAATCAGATTGATTTCAATTTGTGTAATAAAGTATGCATAAAATTTAACCTCTACTCTATCTTAATGGTATATTGTTTCTCTGCTTGAGCAACATGCATGCATCTCTCACATCACTTAAAAAGAAATATCTACTATTAGGAATAAAAATGTTATTCAAATCCATAAAGTAAAATAGCTGATTTTTTAGTTCCTTAGTCTTGCTCTTTTCCTAGAACTCTCTTGTAGCACTCATTGAAAGAAAGCTTGGTTATCTTAATTGTGATTTTCCTAACCCTCCCCCTCCAAGGTCTTTTAGCTAACTTCCTGTGCATTTCCTTCCCCTCTCTTCTTCCTCTTTTTCCACCTCCAGCCCATTCCAGTTCAACATGCCAGATGACTACAGTCCTAATATGCAGTTTAAATGCTGTCTTTAAAATTGTCGTTTCCTCTTTGAATTTTTAAAGTTTCTCCTTCCCCTTACAGAAAGGATATGTCCCCCTTCCCTAAAAAAATGTATCTGACTGTGAAAACTAGTGGAAGTAGAAAGTACAAGTGTTTGCTGTACTTTTTAAATGATTTAACTTTGCAAAGCTTTTACATTATTCTTTTACCCTTTTTTTCCTAGCAGAATATTATCAGCCCTTGATAGGTCTCTTTGTTCACGAAATGATGCGGTTTTCATTCCATTGTGTATGATTGTTTCCAAAATTGAAACTTATTGTTCTGTGAGGTTCTGTTCAGCTACCATCATCAAATTACAGTATGACGACTTCCTTGTGCAAACTCAACATTTTTATGAACACCTGTTTATATGTACTAATTTTTGAGTCCTTTACATACCATATATGAAACAAAAAGATGAGAATTAGATACAAACCTGCAGAGAAAGTGCTTTTAGGCATGATCAAAAGCTACATGGTCTGACTTACAGGGATGGGAAGCAATGTGTATCATGTACATTTTTTAAATTGTTGAAATAGAATCATTTGTCTTAGCAGCTGCATGAGACACATACCCTGAATAAGACACATACCCTTTTTGTGAAAAATTGTATTTCATTTGCTTCCCCTTCTTCCCTCCTCACTCCCTGACCCCAGTTCCTTCCTGCCATTCCCTGCTCTCCTGATATTTGGACTCCCCTTCAGTTTGACTACATCAGAAACACACATTTTAGTCAGAATCACTTAGTTTTGGAGAGTGTCTGCTTTGCAACACTCATGTCAATTTTCCTTCTCATCACCCAGGGCAGCTTTTTGTACATCTGCACTCTCATAGCCCCACGGAGAAACTCTTACCTTCAGTTCACGCCATACATTCCTCTGTACCATTTAGTCCGGAATCAGTCAGAAGGAGGAAGCTGACAGAAAAGATCTGCTCTGTGTTTTTCCTCTGGAAGGAAACCCTACTGCCTCCCTATCAGCAGTGGACATGCAGCATGATGTTTCGTGTGTGTGTGTGTGTGTGTGTGTGTGAGAGAGAGAGAGAGACAGAGTTTGTTTTTCCTCTAGTAAATTACTCACAAAGTTTCTGCTTCATTTGGCAGGCATCAATGGCCCCTCCCTCTCTCTGTTTACAGCCAGTTGCAACAAATGAGAGGTTGTGCTGCTTGTGAAGAGAGTGGATTGTACAATTAAACATAGCCAAATCCTCTTGCTTTCGATTCGTTAGACTTAGGGCTTCCTAGAGGACTGAGGTTGGCTTTAGGGTTCAGCCAACTGTTTCTCTCCTTCCATGTGGGAGTTGCTGCTCAGTCGCAAAGGGGAAAAGGCTTGACCATTTTTCATTGACTTGGCAGAAGGACTTGGGAAGAATCTTATAGTCATGGTTTCCTAATAGTTCAGAGTGATAGGAAGCATGTTTGAGAGTGGAATTTTTGATTTTGAGGAGATAAACTGAATGGACAGGTTAACTGGGTTTCATTGTGAAGTTGTCACAGAGGAAAAGTCTGATAGCGAGCTAGCACAAACTGTCCCTGAGAGGATCTGGATTCAAATTTTGGGTCCTGACTCCTAGCTGTGTGACTTTGCTTAAGTCTTTTAACTTTCCAGGGCCTCAAGGTCTTCAACTGTAAAATGAGGGTGCTAAACTAAAGACTCTTCATGGTCCCTTTAAGTCTCAATTCTGTGACAAACGTGTTTGTTCCAAACCAGTGGCTCCAGTCACAAGGTGGATAAAAGGGACTGACTGTAGGAAGCTTAGAATCAGAAGTGAAATCAGAAAACAGTTAAGTAGCTTTGGGGTGTATGTACGTGGTACTAATGCAAACTAAACTGTAGGTAATCTGCCCTCATCCTTTTAGTGTTAATGCTATATAACTTATCAAACTTGCTGAATGGTGATTTGGCAGATGTCTTTTTTTAGTGCCTGTCCTCTTTAGTCAGTCTCCTTTAGATAAAAGCTGCTTAGATTGTTAATATATGGCTCCCAGGGAAGTAGAGCAGAAGGAATTACAAGAACAGAATTGTTCTATCTTTTTCCAAGAACAACTTAATTGGAGGGAAATTATCACGTGAAATAAAATCTGGTCACGGTTTTCTTTCCTTATTCATATGATGTCATGGCTACTGGCTCTCTTCATTTTAACATCATTTTTAAGGGCACATAATGTATTTGTTCTAATTATTTGGGGAACTAAAAAAACCATTTCCAAACAAGAAGTTGAATTTTGATGATGTTTGTGGTTATTTTATTATTCAGTTGCCTACCATGGCTTATAGGACAGGGATGTAGATTTCAAATCAGCCATGAAAAATCTGTACCAGAACTGTATTGATAAATAACTATATTAGTATTTATCTTTTAATAAATTTAAGTTAAGCAAAGATGGCTTGAAAATTGTGTAAGACTTATAAAGTCAGGAGCAAATTAAATCCAAATACTGCTTTTGGTACTTCCCAGTTGTTTGACCATATGCATTATGTACATCATAGTACTGTCATGAGATAATGTTTGTAAAAAGCACTGCAAACTTCCAAACCATATATGACTGTTATCTATATGTATGGATATTTTACAACTTTTGGAAGCTGAAGATGTCTTGATTTTCCTTGTTTATCAATATCTGGAATGCTACCAGGCATGTAAAAAATAAATCTCTTAATACATTATATAATGTTGTGTACCACAGATTTCTTTTTCCACTACTAGACTGACACTTCTGTGAAGCAGTGACCTTGCCATATTCCAACTTTTTGTATTCCCTAGCACCTCACATAGTAAGGCACTTAAGTGTGTATTGTATTATTTTCATTTGGAATACTTCCAGGAATTTCAGGAACATTGCAAGCTATTTGTGATTAAAAAAACGAACTTTAGTCTGTGGCCCTTTCCTGAAGGCCCATGATCTCGCCAGTCAGTTCTGAGGTTTGGAAGAAAAGCTGTCCATCATATATTTTTTATGTCTTCATGATGCATGTGGGGGGTGGTGGTGGGGAGAAAGGTGTCTTTGGTTTGAAAGCCTTGATTCACTGGCATTATTCTGTAGAGTAACCAAGTGATCATTAAGAAGAAATATGTCCCTGTGTCAGAGGATATAATGTGTAAATAAAGGAGAAAGGAAAGAATAGGAGTGGAAGAAAAGTGACAGTGGCCAAAACACATGAGAGGAGTTCACTTCCATGCTCTGCCCTTTTCAAAGCTTCCATGTTTATTTCAGAGAAAGTCAAGAAGCAAGGGTCTTAAATGTCCAAAAAAAAAAAAAAAAAAGTTTTCTTTTGCTTTCTAGCATAGATTCCTCAAGGAGCACTGTTGCAGTAATGTCAGTTTAATTAATAAAAACACACTCTATGAAGAAAGCACACCCAGGAGAATGATTAACAGTAATATCATTAATGAAGACAGCACTAAAAGACAAATTTAGATCTTTTTTGTGAACAGGTAGTAGACTGTGGGTACAGATTATATGTGTGCATGTGTGTTGGATATGTATATGTATTACATGTGTATACAGAAAAAATATATTACACACACGGTATATTATATGTAAATATATTACACACATGTTAGAGAATACATTCATATATACGTGCATATATATTTGTGTGGCATGTATGCATTAATATAGACATATACATATAAGCATGGTCACAGTAGCATTGTTTACTACTCTTATGGGAGGGAGTTGGATAAGTAAAGAAAGGTATTAATGGGAAGTGATTATAGTGTCAAAACAAAATGTATGAATTAAACTTTTTTTTTTGAGGGGAAGTACATTTATACAAACATTTTAATTTATTTTTAAAATAAAATTTTAAGTAAACATTTAAGAAAAAGATGCTTGAAGTTTCCAAACAAATTAATATTCCATAATACCTAGGTGAATGCAATATCAATTGATAATGTTGTCAAAACTGGAAAAAAAGACAATCGCATTCCTATAAAGCATTAGTATTATCTACCAAAAGAATATGGTCATCCCACTCAAGTTAAGCTCAAGGAACTGCACTGGGATTGGATATGAGTCTGTGTGAGGTGGGACACTGAATAAAAGGCTCTCTCCAGGCTAGTTGGGTTCTGTATAGTGAGATGGCATATGGAATTAGAGTAATGCCAGAATACAAACATAACATCTAAAGAAATGTTTTCTCCCATCTTAAACACAAGAGTGATTAGAGAATTAAATTTCCTACTGTGGGTAGATGAGTCACTTCCATTATAATGCAGGAATTCTTTAGATTAAAACTAGGATATTACTGGCTTTAGTCATGGAAAAAATTCTGCCTTTTTCAAGAGGTTAGATCTAATCTCCAGAATGTGTTCCCCAAACCTGTTATTTTGACATCAATGATAGGGCCAACATCTGGTTTGACCAGGCAAGATGCCTGAACTTGAACCAGTGAAACAGGAGCCATCTGCTCTCTTGATTTGATGGAAGATTAGCACAGGTGACCTGGCAACCCACTGATATGTTCTTACGAAATAATCACCTAATCTTAGTGGGTTAACACCAAACAAATGAATAACAGAATGAGATATCTTAGAGTAATCATTTGCATTCCAAAAGTTCCCATTCCTATGCATTTTGATTTCTTTCTTTGTCTTGCTCACTTTTGTAAGGTAGAAAAAGGAACTTGGAGATAGATAAATTACTTGTGTTGATAGAATCTCCAATTCAATTCTATCCAACAGATGTTTATCATATTTCTGCTATATGAAAGAAACTCTGCTAGCAAGCAGGGCTATAAAGACACAACCTCCAGAAGCTTCCATTTTGTAGCAAATGCATCACATGCATAGATAAGAAAGCACTAACCCTTAGGTGGACCAGGAAAGGCTTTGAGGAAGGGACACCTGAGCTGAGTTTTGAGCAGGCTTGTTGTTCTCTCTCAAGGCTGTGGCGCACTTCACAGAGACATGAACTGGAGAGAAAAGAGAGGCCCTCACTGAAGAAGAAGCTGAAACCCTTTGCTTCCCCCTTGGCTACATGGCTACATGAGGATAAATATCTGGAAGTACCCAGCACAGAATGAAACTTCTTATCAGGACCAAAAAACCCCCTAGGCTTTCCTAACATAAAAATGATTACTGGCATTTATATAATGCTTATAGGTCTGGGAAGAGCTTTACCTATACTGACTCACTTGATCATGATATAATACCAGACATTGGTATTATCCCCTTTTTTACAGATAAGCAATCTGAGACTGAGAGGTTAGTTAGACATTAGTAAGTGTCTAAGTCAGGATTTAAATTCAAGTCTTCCTGACCTCAAAGCCAGTCCTCTAGCTACCATATCACACTGCTACTCTAGCATGTAGGCTTTGTCACAATAGGAGACATTCCCAGCAGGGGAAAAGTCCACTGTCTGGCAGCTAGATGCACAGATCAGGAAGCAGCATTATTTAAATGTGCCCTTACTCATCCTATTCCTTCATCCTCTTCTCCTCATTCCAAATTTGTGTCAGACTTTTCTGCTAACCCTTTCCTTTTCCCTAGCATTCATTTCAACTTTATGGACTGCGAAGGACTATAGGAGGCCCAAGTATTCATGGGAGTGAATGGGACTGATTGGATGAAGCTTTCTCAGTATTGAGACTAAATCACATAATTCCTATTCCCAGTCTTGAACCCTGGGTTGCAGGGAGCCATGTGGTCTCTAACAGCCAGACCCACAGGAAGTGACGTGACCCATAGGAAGCAGACAACATTGGTCAAGGATGGTTACGTCCTTTTAGTCTATCCAATTAAAAGGCTTGGAACTTTTCCTATTTAACTAGGCATCCTACTTCCCGCTGGCCAGATTTAGGAGCACATGGCTCCCAGATGTGTGTCTGGGCCTCTCTCCCTGCAGGGATTAAATAAATGTTTTCTCTTTGTATCTGAAGATGTCTCTCATTAGTTAATTTGAGAAAGGGGATTTAGCACCTGTCCCACAGAAGAGGAATGGAAGAGCAGCCCACTGTCAAATTTGAAAAAAAACTGTCCACGTGCCATTATTCAGGTATCTAGAAGAACATCCAATCAAATGCTTGTAGGCATACATGCATTCATGTCCAACTCTTGTTTCCCTTCAACCCTGGCCTGAGCTAATAATCTGGAATTAGTCAATCTCACCAGATTGTTTCTCTATTCAAGGACTGAGGATAATTTCTTTTTTGATTTGTGGACTGCATTTAACATGGAGCCAATATCTACTATGTTAACACACAATAAAATGTTCCTTTGCTTCTAATTTGAAAGTTACTCATGTTACCCCAGAAATGCAGCGTCATGTACAACATGATGACATAATTTATCTCACACACAAACACACACACCATCCCCAAATCCTTTAAATCTTACTATGTCCCTGCTTCAGAAAATGTGGTAGGGAATGACTATTTGGCAGCACCTCATGACCTTTAAAAAGAATTGAGTGATTTGGGTTTGAACCCCAGCTCTGGGAATTACTGAATGTGTAATGATTTGAACAAGTAATTTAGCATTTCTGGACCTCAATTTCCTCATTTGTGAAATAAGAGGGTTGGGAGAGATGACCTCCAAGGTCCTTTATAGCTGTAAGTCTGTGATCCAATGATAAGGAAGGTCCTCCAGGATGACTAATATTTGAAAATGCTAATTAAGATACAGAGCATGAAGATGAAACCAGAAACCCAGACATGGAGATCTGACATGAGATGGTGATGGTGGTGGTGGTGTTAGTAATTGCAGTAATCATATTTACCAAGTCCTAATGATATTTCAGGAGCTGTGTAGGTTACAGAATTAGATGTAATATTTGATCAGTGAAATCACGCAAAATGTAAGTTGACTTTGTCTCTTGGAGCCTGAGGCATTGGAAAAATTTTTAGGAGAAAGTTCTTGTAGCCATCTAGGACTATTATGGGAGAACATACAAAAAGGATGAAGGGCATAGGAAATAAAGAGTAGAGAACCTATTAAAGATATAAAGAGGGATATATGAGAAATCAGTGTGAGAGATTATTTTGGTAAAGAAGTTGATCTTTTAAAAAAAATTGATAAAATGATGCTCCCAAATCAAGGACAGAGAGCCTGTATGACATTAGGCAAATCACATAATCTCTCTTTCTTGGTTTCCTCACCTGTAAAATGGGGATAATGATAGCATCTACTTCATAAGGTTGTTACATGGATCAAATTAGAGTATATACATATGCTCCCTTCTCCTTTTCTCTCACTATATCTACATATAATATCTAAATCTCTTTACAAGTCTTAAAGTAGTATATAAATATTGGCTGTTATTAATGCCATTATAATGCTAACAGCAAAAGTAATGACAGGGGAGGCCAGGTAACCTAGTGGTAAAAAACACCAGAAAAACATCTGGACCTGTTTTTAGCATTTGCTACCTTTGTGACCCAGGCTGTCATCTTTTTCCAGGCCTGTTTCTTCCTCTGAAAAAATGAGAGAATTATCCCTGTATTACAAGAGTCAGCCTGCCAGTGATAGAGGAAGATCCAGTCTCAAAGCGAGGAAGCCTTGAGTTCAAGGCCTGCATCTTATAGATACAAAATATGTCATTTAGTAAGGCCCTTTCCTTCTCAGTGCTCTAGAACCTAGATCTTAGGGTAAAGGTAACTCTCCGAGACTATATATATATGACAGATTTATACCACCATAGGGAATTTTCTCATCTGAGAATTAGATATACTATTAAAACCACAGGTTCAGTCTGGGGTGTGTGTGTGTGTGTGTCTCTGTGTCTCTGTGTGTGTGTAACTTTTCTGTCTCTAATCGTATGATTTTTTTTTAACCTGGACCCACGAAGTTCCTTTAAGGAAATTTCTCAAATTTCTGTGTATGTTTTATCTTTTTAAAGTTAATTTTGAAAATGCACTCAGATTGAATTTGAGATAGGTAGACAGAGATAGCTATATAAACACATTATACTGGTATACAGAGTGCACACACATTGTCTGTCTGTTTATCTGTTTATCTATCTATCCATATATCTATCCTAGGTATATAGTCAGCTGAATTCTCTCCACCTTGGCTTTCAATAGACAACTTTCCTCCCTATACCCTGCTATTTAAGCAGCTGCTAATGGTCTATTGGTCACTCCCTTTAGCAGCTGCTTAAGCAGCAGGCTAGAGAAAGCTTTGACTATTGAGAGCAGCCTGGGGATAAGGGTTGACCTGTGTGAAGGTATGGGTCAGAATCTGAATTTTTAATAGGAACCAGTTCAGTCTGTACAGCTGATGCTCTGTGTGCGAGGAGGAGTGGGGGGGAGGAGAGGGAAGTTTAGAGAGAGGGGGGAAGGGAGAGAGAGAGAAGGAGAAGTTTGGAGAGACAAAGGGGAAGTTGTGATCATGTAGGCAAGAAGAGGGTCCAGGGATCCCAGAAAGTTGTTCAATCATTTCAATTATGTCCAATGCTTTATGACCCCATTTGGGTCTTTGTTGGCAAAGATACTGGAATAGTTTGCCATTTCCTCTCCAGCTCATTTTACAGATGAGGAAACTGAGATAGACGGTAAAATTGCTCAGATTTGAACTCAGGAAGATGAATCTTCCTAACTCTAGGCCTAGCTTTCTAACCACTGGGCTACCTAAGCTGTGCCCAATAACTTTAGTACTTTGAGTTACTTAAAGGATGAATATGAAGCATTTTAGAACTAGGCCAAGTGTCATAGAATAGTGAGACCTATCAAGAACCGCATGACTGCCATATTTGTGGTACCTTCAGAACCAGCCAATATGGAACACTGGCATTCTAATCTGGGCTTTGCCACTGACTTGTAGGGTGACCTTAGGCAAATCACTCAACCTCTTTCTGCCTCCCTGTAAAATAAGTATAATAATAAGCCAGCTGCCTCCACAAGGGTGGAGTGATACCTAATTAATGTTTAGTGGGTACTTTTAGCTCCTTGGATGATAGGCTACAAGGAAGGATAAGGTGTTATTATTTTTAATTTGTTTACCTCATTGAATACTCATTGTAAAGTCTTCTGGTTTACATGCCCATTTGTGGAACCCAGTTCCATTTCTAAAGAGAAGTCACTGGTTTTTCAGTCAGCTTCTTCTATGAAGCATTTGATAATTTGTCACCAAATCCAAAGTCCCAAGTATAAGAAAGCCTATAGAAAGCCTTGGTTTCAGGACTTTCCCTCTTTTAATTATTCCCTATGCATCCCTTTTTTTGTCTATTGTCTCCCCCATTAGATTGTAAGCGCTTTAAGAGCAATGTCTGCCTTTTGCCTCTTTCTGCATCCTCTGTACCAGAGTGCCTGGCACATGGTAGGGACTTAATAAATGTTAATTGAATTCAATTAATTCTTGAGCCAAGAACAGAGATGAGGCTGGATCTATGGTTTCATTGGCATACAGGAACTCCCTTTATTTATGGGGGTCAGCATCCAAATCCAAAAAGTCTTAGTTACTTCAAGTGACTTTTCCCCAAGGTCAGTATGTCAGAAGCAGGAGTTGAATCCAGGTGAGTTTATTTGTTTGAATTGTTTTTGCTTTATCTACATTATGAACTAGTGATCAAGAATTCCCTACAATTACGCTGATTTGGCCGTGGCTTTGAATAAGGACATCGTTACTAGACCAGGAACAGCTCCTTCCAGAATGAATGAGTATTCTTTTGTAGCTTAGAAAAAGTGAGAGAAGAGCCAGTTTTGCATAAAATGAGTTGCCCTGCTCCACTCTTCTGAATAATGTTTTTAGTTTCCCTTCTAAACTTTTGCTTCCTTCATGATCATTTGTTCTGTGCTCTAGGGGTATAAAACATTAAGGCCCCATTTCTCAGGATTATGGATTAATATTAAGACATAAAGGTGATCTCAGAGTATTTAGATCATAATTTGGTTTGTGACACCCCAATTTTCACACAATGAAATAGTACCAGTCTTCATCCTTAAGAAACAATAGTTCTTAAGGGGGAAAAAAAAAACAGTGAGATTTTACTTCTGGTATTGACCACTGCTTAGATTCTTAGGGCAGAAGTCCCTCTGAACTTTGGCATCAACCTTAAAAGGCACCAATCCCTGCCAACAGAAATAGTGGTTTTCCTGGAAGCCACCATCCAGCCCTATGCAATTTCCTATCAATAAAATAAGTGAGGGCTGACCCAGTGACTCAGCAGCTATACATTTCACAGTCTGTAGCAGAATCTCCCATGGTGAAGTAGGCTCAGAATTAGAGGGCTAGATGGTAACTACGCTCTAGGAATGATCAGCAGCAGAATAAAGGTTTCCAGGCAAACCAGCAACACAAACAGAACCATGTCTTTGCTCACTGATCTGAGGGAGTCCTGTTATGGTATGGTTGGGTCAGAGAGTGTGAAAGCAGACTTTTAACACTTGGTGGCAGGTGAAAAGATGATGTCATTAATGAAGTCACCCTTTCCCCCATGATGATCAGGAAGGCCCTGTGGCAAAAATGAGAGTTTCTACTGCCTGCTCAATTTAGTGGGATAATGGCTGTCACTGTCCCAGGCAGTTTTTTTCCATGCTAAAAGGCAGTAAAAAGGGGGGGGGGGGGGGGGGGGGGGGGGGGGGGGGGGGGGGGGGGGGGGGGGGGGGGGGGGGGGGGGGGGGGGGAGAAGCCTGTTTTTTAAGAACTGTCTTGATAATAGTTGGAAATATAGTTGGAAAACAACTATCTGCTGATCTATCTGCTTAAAGACTTTCTGGGTTATAACAGAAGCCATGTACTATGTAATAACACAGGATACAAAAAGGATGTTGGCTTGATCTCTGCTCTACCTTCTATTTTTATATCTCAAGGCATTTCTGAGCAAAGCTTTACTTTCATGGTGTTGTTTGTGGTTGAAGGTACATGCCATGTGGTTTTTCTGTAGAATTTAGTCCCAAATAGAATTTACAAAGAGCCCCTTACGCTATCATATCACATATTTTTAAAGTCTAGATAAGAATCCCTATACTTTATTTCAAAACTTTTTTTTTTTTAACTTTTGATTATCATATGATAGAAGGAAGTTTGGTCCATTTAACTTTTATGATTATCTGAAACAAATGAGAAAACTCATGAAGGAGAAAAATGGGTTGATGAAGCAGCATGAGCACAAGTTAAAGGCAAAGTATAAACATTCAGTTTAATTTGAGAGGGGGGAGGGTGGGCAAGAGAAGAAACAGCAGTGAAGTAACCAGGAGAGAGTGAATGTTAATAGTAATATGTACCAAAGTTTATATTCTATTAGTAACATTAAGCCCTTCTTGTGATACTTAAAGAGTTTTCAATAGCTTTCCTATCCTTTAGAATATTTGTGTTACAGGCTAGTGTTTTAATAGAGAAAGTGAAGGTTTATATGTATATATATATTTTTTTTCTAGTTTAAAGTTAGAATACATGTGTTTGTTTCTTTAGCATATATTCATTGCTTTTGAAGAAAACTGAAATTGTGAGAAGAAAAAAACACTCTAGAGTCTCGAAATCTTATTTGTTATGTGTCTTTGAAAATGAACCTCAAAAATATAAGTGACATTTCAGAACCGCATATAATACCTGAAATTTAGCTCCAGATTAATAGAATTCTCTCCCCATGATGATGTACATTATTTACCTATGAAGTCTCCAACTTGTAGAACTAAACAGTCTTAAGCTGTATGCATTAGTTCAGATATTCTAGTTTATTACTTGAGTAAGGATAGAACCATTTATTTAAATTTATTATTTCCTAAGTATAGCAGGGTTGATAATATATGTTCTGGTAAATCAAATTCAGGAAAAATCAGATCTGATAAAGAACTTCCCTGAGAATAATGACTACAGACAACCAAATAAACTATGATAAAATCCAAGGATCAAAAAAGGAATATATAATGGAAATGGCTTGAAATCCACCAATTGTGTGAGCAACTCAAAAAATACCATGAATTCTTTCTTCATAGATGGGCTAAATAGTGGCTAGGATCCTGGATTTAGGTCTCAATCTGCAGTTGTTAATTCAGCCAACTTTTATTAGGGAGTACCCTTGGGCAAGGCATTATTATCCTGTGAGAATTTAGGAATGTCATATGACAAGGTCCCTACCCTGAAGAAGCTTAAATTCTAAGGGGGGAGGGGAAAGTCACTCAAAACACTGTATAAAATGCTATATAAATGAGAGCTTTCATTACACACATCAGTATTGTACTAGGTAGAATAGAATATGTTGAAGATTGAAGGAGAGATCCATTAAAAATAGTGTAGAAAAATTTGAGAATGGAGAGATCAGCTTGGGGAATAAGGGAAGCCTTTGTGTAAGAGGTAGCTCTTTGGTATGACTTTGAAGGAAGAGGATTTCAGTTGTCAGAAATGAGGAAGGAGAACTTTTCAGGCATAGAACATTGACCTAGGCAAATGTGCAGAAACTCAAAAACAAGTTCTGCTTAGCAACAATATAATATGCTTGATAGAAAGTAAAGTATTTTTGAAATAAATCTGAAAAGGTAAATTAATGACAGATTATGGATAGCCTTAAATGCCAAGCTAAAAGGTTTTATTTTGTTCTCTACAAGCAATGTAGAACCCTTGAAGGCTGTTGAATAAAGCATTGATATAGTTGGATAGAAAAAAATTACTTTGATAGCTACATGAAGGATGAATTGGAGAGAGAAAAGACTGAAGACAGATCAATTAGAAATCTTACTATAATAGTACAGATGAGAGGTGTAAGGGTCTGAGTTGAGTGGTGAGAGACTAGACAGATATGACAGAATATGTGTAGAATTCATAGGAAATAATATCTAACATTTGTAGAGCTTGCTAGGCACTATGCTAAGCACTTTACAAATATTATCTCATTTGATCCTCACAACTCTAGTAGATAGGGGGTATTATTATCTCCACTTTATAGTTGATAATGAGACAAATATAGGTTAAGCTGTTGTTGATCCTTTGTTTCTGAAGAAGGCCAGTGACATCGTGGGTGATGTCCTTACTTACACATGTGTTGGTTTTAAGCAAGGCAGAATTGCACAAAATTTTCAGCCCCACTTTCTCTTCCTGAGTCATCAAAATCCAGTGGCAGGACAAAAGTCAAGGCAACCAATGATGGCTTGGGGTACAGTGAATGACCTTGGCATCTTGGATGCTCTAAGTACTCCATAGCACCTGTTTTAACGCAATCATGGCCACTGGAACAAATTCTCATCCACTTATTCAATCATGGAAAGTCTTCACATATGCTTGGGATTGGCATTCCTCTTAATTCACCAACTGGTTTGAGGTCTATCAGATACTTTCAACCTGAGTTAGCCCATCTGCTGAGATTGCTTACTGGGGTATGGCCACTGTAAGATTTGGGTGAAGGTGCTTACTAAAGATAGATAAAAATCCCTGAAAAGGGCTCAACAAGCCCTCACACCTGAGGTAGTAGTCCTCTTGAACACCCAAAACCCCATACACCACCTAAGTAACTTGTCCAGGATCACACAGCTAATAAAGTGTCTGAAGCCGAATTTGAACTCAGATTTTCTGAGTCCAGCACTTTATTTGCTGCATTTCCTTCCTCTCTACAATTTTTTTTTTTTTTTGGATGTGAGAAATGGAGATGGAAAAGTCAAAGATAGCTAATGTTTTAAGCATCAAATGATGAGCTCTACAAGGGAGAACCTTTTTAGGAAACACACAGTAGGGTGGAGGACAAAGATCTAAATGTGTCCTCACGTACCCACATAGAGATTGGAGGAGGAATTTTAAATCATGAAGGAAAAAGGAATAGGAAAGCTCTTTGGAAGCTGTGAAAGGAGAAAATACCAGAGGGTGTGGTGTGGCTGTCAGTATCAGGTGTTGCAGGAGGTCTTGAGAAAAGTTGTGGAGGTTTGACTAAAATAAAAAAGGTTTTGGTAACCCTTTAAGAACAATTTCATAAGCTGGTAAAGGGGGAACTGGATTGGAGGGGTTGAGTGGTGAATGGATATTGAAGATGTTGAGGTAGAAAGTAGAGAGTACAGTCATTTTCAATAAGAAAAAAGAGGGGCAAATAGTTTGAGCAAGTAGCAAGGCAGAAGAGAGAGTTTTTTGTTTTTAAGGCTGCTGAGACCTAAGCAGGGTTTGTAAACAGAGTCTAGAGCAAGAAAGAGAGAGATTGAAGAGAGTGAATGAAGAAAATGATAGATGAAAACCCATCATGGAGTGAATGGGATCCAAAGCATACTTGAAAGGTTTAGCTTTGGCAAGGAAGAGAACTCTAATCACCTCATTCTCAGAATGATCATAGAAGCATAGATACACGGTTAAAAAGGACCTTAAAAGACATCTAGATCAACTTTTTGTTTTACAAATGAGAAACTGAATTCAAAGAAATTAAATTATTATTTGCCTAGCATCGCACAAATGATAAGTGAAAGAAGCAAAATGTGAACCCAGGTCATCTAATTTCTTGAAGATCCATAATGCATTTTATTGCAATTGTCCTCAATTATGGAGACGGATAACTGAAGGAGCTAATGGGGATGACTTCAGTCTTGTCAGTAAAATGAGAGGAAAGGTCATTTGTTAGAGGAGGGTGAGAATAGACTTGGCATCCTGAGAAGGTTCAGGAATCTCAATCTTAGGAGGCATGATAGAGAATCAATCAGAGATTTGTGCTTCCTTGCTACAAAGATAATTCAGTCAATTTTGCTGAAACCTTATGATTTTATCTTTATCAGTAGGCTAAATGAGAAATGATCCTATACCAAAGAGAACTCTCTGGACATTTATAGGACACATAAATTATTACGAAGCATGTTTCATGTATACACACATATATGTAAAAACTACCTTTTATTTAACACTTTAAGGTTCTTGAAGCCTTTATATAAATTATCTCATTTTATTCTCAAAACAACCCTGTGAGATTGATGAGAATGAGGAAACTGAGGCTGAAAGCAGTAAAATGACTTGTTTAGGGTCACATTAAGTATCTAATCAGTGTCTGAGGTAGAATTTGAATTCAAGTCTTCCTGATTCCAGATGCAGCAGTCTACCCAGGACACCATGTAACTGCCTTGCTAGATCCTAGACTTTAGATGTAGAAAAGGAATAGATGAGGTCATCTAATTCAGAGATGAGCAAACAACAGACCAAGATTAAAAGCCAATCCCTTGCCTGTTTTTTATCTTCAATCAAAGAATGGTTTTAAATGTAAAAAACAAGTTGACCTTAGGATTCCAATGTGTGGTTTGTTTGTTTTTTTCATTGTGATTAGTTTCGTAGTGATTAGCATATGCTCATAGATTGAGAACTGGAAAAGGCCTTTGAGTTTATCACATCCAGTCTCTGTTTTATAGATGAAGAAACTGAGGCTCAGAAAGAGAAAGCTGTTGCTCAATTATAGTAATTATATCCGAGTGACAGTCTAGTAAGATTTAGTTTGATATTGTTTCTAGTTTCACAGTAATTTGGTGTTTATGATTTAACCATGTTTATAGTTTAATCACTCTTAAAGATGGCTTAAACTTTATACACTTAGGGGGAAAGATGAAGTTGTGATTCATAGTACTTTGCAAATACTAGATGCTTAATAAATGTGTTTGGTCTGAATTTAACAGAATCTTTCTTTGTATAACCATGGCTTAGCTTAGTGCCTAACATCCTGCAAGTGCTTAATAAATAATTGCTGATTAACTCAGTCACCAAACACTATGTGCCTGGTACTGTGTTAGGCAAGCAAAGGAGCTATTATGAATAAAATACTTTGCAAATTAAGTTTTTCAGATCTTTTTATGGAATTAATATTATTTAATAGACTTCAACTCCAAAATAATTCCAAACAAGTGTCTTGGAATGAGCAAGAATAATTTAAAAAGTTACCATTACATGTTTGTTTACTTTTGTAATAAAGGGTGGAGGCTTTAGCCTCAATTAACATACATCACTAAGACAGATTCTTTGGAAAGGCTGATAAGTTGTTGCTTTCATACAGCTTCTTAATATAGAATGCTAACTTGTGCTGATTTACATCTTGTATACAGTGCCTTCAGTGTAATGATGTATGACTCATTAAGTATCTAAATTGTTTTGGTTTAATGACATTCTGCTTTTTCCATTTCCAAACTGTGAAATAAGACTGAAACTCACCTGGGATGTGGGCTCATAACTTAGAGCTGGAAAAGGCCTTTGAGTTTATCATCCAATCTCCCTGTTTTACAGATGAGGAAACTGAGGCTCAGAAAAAGAAAGCTATTGCTCAATCATACTAGTTATATCAGAGTCACAGTCTAGCAAGTTTTAGTTTCATGTTGTTTCTATTGAACCACACTACCCTGGTGTGGTTCCATGGAAACAAATTTAAAAATAACCCTTGAGTAACCAAAGTTTGTGGAGTTCTCTTGCCAATTAGTCAGACTGCCTTAGACCAGTTGACCAAAGGACACTCCTTTGGAACTAAGGACAGTGTTTACTAAATACCGATTTCTCCATTGGTGCTTTGTTCTTTGGTTTCTAAGACCTCCTCTTGAGAGTTTGCAGTCTTAGTCCAGCTTAGACTGACTTCCTAGGAAAGTCACAGGGATTCTGATGAGAATAGCTAGAAGCTTCAGTCCCAGCTGTTGTGACATGAGTTTGCCATCTCTGGCAGGGTATGGTGATGGTCTAATCTTAAAGACATAAGGTAATATGGAATTGATAATTCTTGGGAAAGGAAAACTAGCAAGGTTATTTTTACTTTTCACATTTGGTCCAATAGAAACAGTTGTTTCCCTGGGTTTCACTAGGTTAATTTAAAAAATGGAAAACACTTGGACGCTTTCACTTTGGAATATGTGGGTGGAAAGGGAGTAATGGGGTGCTCCTATACAAAATGAATGCACATGACACTTGATTTATTTTACTGTATTCCCTTCTCTGTTATTGAAGTTTTGTTTTTGTTTTTTACATGTAGACTCCTCAACACAGACTAATTCAATCTACTGATACTGAACTTTGCCTTCATCAGTCCCAGATTTTGGCAATTCAGATAAAAGAAACATGATTCCTCCTCCAAGTTAAAATTCTACCTTTCTCCCTCCTGGATTGCCTTCTTGTCTGGCTTATTCCCAAATTGAAGTCATATAATCCTATGCTTGTGATCAAGCTTTCACAAATGCAATCTAATGACTTTGTCGGGGGATCAAATAGGACAAGGAAATGGTCAGAGTGAAAACCCTGGCTTAAATATATCAAGGAATTCTGGGAGTCAGCAAACAGGGAAGAATCATATTAAACAGTGGTTAAATATATATATATATATATATATATATATATATATATATATATATATATATATATTTTTTTTTTTTTTTTTTCCTGTTCTGATATCCAGAGTGGACCAGATTCTTTCAGTGAGTTAATTGCTCCCTTGAGGTAAGTCAGACATTTGGGGAAGCTACATTAACTCTCTTAGGCCGCAAGGGTACTATTTAGTGGTCTGATGGTGTAATTAAATGACCATTTAGTCAATTACTGCTTGAATATACCACATGGTACTCGTGTGGCCTGAGAGAGTAAATGCAGCTTCCAGAAGTGCTTAGCTTTTCCCCTTGGGAATAGTTTTACACACGTGGATATATACACACTAAAAATTAGCACAGTTGTACCCCTCCCCTGTCAGTTATAAAGACATATTGCTGCTAGCATGGTACATATATATAGCCTATGTATAATGCAAGTATCTTGCACATGAATTATGAAACAGGTCTAATCAGTTTTTCCATCCTAGCCTAAAAACACATATGCCTACTGTCATAAATAACTGATAAAATTTACCATCTTCTCTCATAGCTTCAGATGTGCTTATGACCTACCACTCACTGCTAAATGACTTTTACATTCTTCCTAAGAACTTTTTTCTACCACATCAGGAAACTTTTTGTGCTAAAAGACAAATGTAAACTTTTTGTTCCAAGAAAATGTCCATTTGGATATTGGATTTGGAAATGGAAATCATGGAAATGGATTTGGAAATGAAAATGGAAATCAATGGATTTGGACAATGGATTGAGAAGCTCAGAGCTATTAGTAGGATGGGATGCCTATTTTTTCCTGATACTAGAAAGGGAATTTACTTCTCCCCTGCCCTGCAAGAGGTCTGAAGAGCACCATCCTTGTTCCTTAAAGGACTGCCAGATTATTCCCCTTTGGAAAAAGTGGACCCTTGGAAAGGAAGAAAAAAATAGAGTTATGGGCTAGAGAAGAAGGAAATGATAGGCTGTCCCTTTTCCCAGCACAGCTGGATCCACTGCAATCTGTCCATCTACTGTTATTCTCACCCTACTTCCCAAATTAATTTGTCCTAAATTCAAGAATTCTTAGCTCTGTCTCCAGCTAAAATCAAGAATTATGCCAGTTCTAAAAAAGGTAGTCTCAAATCCATGGCTTACATGTTCTGTAAGAGCTATTAAACCAGTCGTTTCACTTCCTTTTTGGTTTCTGTTCCTTTTGATTTTTTTTCCTCACGAAAGGTACACTTACAGAGAATTCCACATACAAGGTAGGAGAGCTTTTTGTCACTCTGTCCAACTGTTAGGTAGATTTAGGACTTCTCATTTAAGATCAATTTTAGAATTTTTAAGTAGGGAGAAGTCCTCTTATAAGTGTATCTTCCATTAAGGATGTACTTCAGGTTCAGAATGAATTGCCCTCTTGATAATTTAATTACCTGGATTAGAATTAGTTAATGAAGGATGACCGATTTAACATTTTCTCCAATAGTAAAAAACACTAAATATCTGTTGCAAGTATGATATGATGGTTGTGTATTATAGACCACCACACTTTTCTTTGAAATAAATTTGCTTGTCTCTTCAGAACAAATTCTTTCTTTTTGCTTCAGGAAGCCAATAAATACCACATCATCCTTCCAAAGTTACTCCCTAAGATTCAGGATTTAAAAAATTATAATAAAAGGATGGACACATCAACTATGAATTACTCACAAGAAAGACCCTTGAAGAAGAAACCTTTCATGATAATCATACTAATTCCTAAAGAAACAGTAGCAGTTAACATTTAACAACTGTGGCACGAAGAGGAAAGAAGGTTGATAACCTTTAGATCAAAGCTACATACAGTCTCCCATCAGAAAACTTAATGACAGTCCATTATAATAAGACGGTATATATGTGTATACACATGTATACATATATGTAGTATATATGTAAGGGAAGCTATCTGAAAGAACCAGTTATTTTCTCACTCAACCTACTGGATGCGAGATAATAGCAACTGAATTTTACAGATCAAGAGTATAAGCTGCAATTGCAATGTGTTTTTGGGGGGAGAGGGATGAAAGGAGGGAATACTCACCCAATAAATGCCACCCTGGGGTTTTACTTGATAGCAGGAGGACACATTTTGTCTTCCAGTCACCTCGACATTTAAGTCCAATCAGGCTGCAATGTCTTTGCTTCTCCACAGAGGTTATCACAGCTTACCAAAAAGTATGCCGAGCCTAGTGCCCAAAGGTTTGTGAGCCAGGCTGAACTCTGTCTGTGTACACACGTGACTCCCCCCTTCCCCTCCCTTACACTCATACCCTTAATCCTCTAAGCCTTAGCTGTCTGCTTTCATTGGCTGAGTGTATTACAAAAACAAGCCCTCAGTCGTGATATCTCTAAGTGATTAAGACAGGGAGAGTTTAAGGGGCATTAATCTTGGGGCCTGATCATTGCCTTGAGGCTGCTTGCCTGTGTGGCTAGTTATGGACATTTTTGCTAGATCTGTATTTTTTTTAAAGCACCCATTTGTTTCTCTGAGTTAAATGAATGGTGTTATTGTTTTAAGAGGAGCTAAAAAAGCCTGTAAATGTTAAGACAAAATGTCTACACATATGCAAACAGGATGGTAGCTAAAAATGAGGAAAATTGGTTTACCATGACCTTTATTAGATGGAGTACTTTACCATACAGGCATCTGAAATGTCTCAAAAGGCCATGGACAGCACTTGAATGATAAAAATGTCTGCTTTTCAAACCTTTTTAGTCCTCACCAATATTAGTAAGATTTTACAAGTCATCCAATTCTGTTGTTTCTGCTATACCTAAACATAGATGATTCTTCCTATTTCAATGATTCATATCATTTTAATTAGCCTTCATTTTGGATCAAGACGATTGAATGGTGAATGTCCCTGTTTCTATATTACAGGGTTTTGGGTTTTTTTTTGCAAGTGGAAATAAGCCCCTGAATTTGTGCCTCCCACATCCACCCTCTATCTTCCCCCACACCATGGTTTGCTTGCTATTTTGGGAGCCATCCCTAGCTTTCTTTTGTTTAAGTATGGCCTTTGTGAGCTGATTCTGCAATGTGAAAACCGGTTTCTAATTGTGTTACTATTGTGATAATGAGATATTTGAAAAAGGTTAAAAGAATGGGCCTCCTTTCTCCCCAGTCCCTCTATACCACATTCTGGTTCAGCTGCTACTTCTGTTTCATGATTCAGAATTATACAGAATGCAAGCTCATTTGGGAGTTGAATAATATGGTCAAAGATAACTAATTTATTAGTGGCTTAAGTCTTGGCTTATTTAAAATAAGTACATGGGAGTAATCAGATTTTTTTTTTTGGGGGGGGGGGATTAGAAGTAGAAAGAATGCTAGATATGAAATCAGAAAACCTGGGGTTGAAATCTGACTTTGCCCTTTACTAGCTGAGTGATCCTAGTGAGCTTCAGTTTCCTTATCTATAAAATTGAGAGGTAGAACATTTGAACTTCTCAGATCCTTTCCAGCCTAAAATGTGTGATAATCCTGTGAATCTAAACGTAATGTAAATATGCTAAATAATAATAATAAAAATCCTAACTCTTTTAGTTTCTTTTTTTTTTTTAATCTTAGGACAGTTGTTTGCTTTTTAACCATAAGATTTTAAGGTTGCGACCTTAGATATCCTACCTTCCTCCCATTTTTACAGTTGAAGAAACTGAGATACAAGGATGTTAAGTGCCTGATTAATAGCAAATCTGGGGTAAGAATTTCCACCTCCTGGCTCTTGTATCAGTGTTCTTACCTCTTCACTACATATCCATGTCTACTCTCCTTCCACAGCACAAGACAGGATACCATGTATGAGGCTGATTAAAATACAGTTTGGAGCCACAGATAGAGCTTCTTGAGGGAATCATGTTCTCCTTGGTAGCAAATTATATGTTACTGAAATTTCTAAAGCACCATTAGTCATTAAAAAACATATTACTTACTCTGTGTTAGGCACTTTGCAAAGTGTTGCACTAACAAATTTAAAAGAATTTTTATACATTCATCTCTTAGCATGAGAGCTGTGGCTGTGTTCTCCTACACACATATTTATATTCTCAGTACTTAGGTATGGGGACTGACAGGTAGTGTTTATTGTTGTTACTATTAGGTTAGGACCATTCACTCTAATTTAAAATTTAAATGTGCACCCCTGGACACTTTTGAATGTGAAATCCTTCATTTTTACATCTATTCTGTTCCAGAAGATGGGTAATTGTCTCAGGACTACTGCATCAGAATGATAATTTGCACATATATATCACATCAGTGCCCTGCATTTGATATAGCATAGGCTATTTTATTCCAGTGAGCAGCTCTATATAGTGCAAGGTAATGGAAGAGTAATAGTGGTATGCAAGTTTCCTTGATTTCAGTGTGTAATAATTGCACAGATTCATTGGCTTATTGGACTCTTTAAGGTATAAGGGCTAGAGCACAATAAAAGCTATAGTGTCTATAAAATTTCCTTCAGAGAGATTATTCTGTAGTGTCATTGTTAAGGAATTATAATCAAACTCCACTCCAGAGTTATGAAGCCTGCATGATCTGTTTATAATAGCATTTCTGTGTAGCTAACAGCCTCATGGTACTTTTCTAACAAAGTGTTTTCATGGAAGCAAGTGATATTAGTTGGAGTTATACTTGATTTTCTTATATTTAAAATTCTTTAGTATTTTCTCAACTCATGCATTATATAATACATATATCCTTGGCAAGGTGTATGTGAACCAATTTTCTATAAATTGAATCCTATATTAAATGTACCCAAAAAACCTTCACTATATATAAAGGATCATAGCAATGAAATTATTTTTCATTTTGAAGCATCTTTTGTCTTTTTTTAAAAAGTTTTTTGGCTCTCAAAGGGAATTTGTATTTTTTTTTTTTTAATTTTCTACCAGTATTCTTTTGCATCACATTTTGCACCTGGGCACTTTAAAGATATTCAGTAAATATTTAACAACTTGAATTATCAGTGCCCCAAATGGATTGCCCTCCAGTGTCATCAGTACGAGAATGGGGTGTGAAATGAGTGGCAACTCCCTAATAGGGAGGGATAAGGTACTGAATTTGGAAGAAACTCTTTGTAATCTCAGAATATTTGGAAAAGATTAAGAACCAGAGACCAGCACTACCCTCCTCTTCCTTTTATACTTCATTTGCTGTGAAGTATTAAGTTCAAAATGTGGCAAGTACTCAAAAAGATGGGAGTACCAGGACCTCTTGTCTCCTGAGGAACTGTAATTCAGATCAAGAAGTACAGTTAGATCTGAACGTGGAAAACTGTTTGTTTTAAGATTGGACATAGAATATGACAAGGCTATATATTATCACCTTATTTATTTAACATATATGCAGAGTACATCATGTGAAATTCCAGTTTGGATGGATTAACAGCTGGGATTAGGGTTGCTGAGAAAAATAACCAGTAATCTCAGACATGCAGCCAGTGTCATTCTGTTGGCAGAAAGTGAAGAGGAATTAAGAAGCTTCTTCATAAGGGTGCAACAGGAGACTATAAAAGTTAAAACTTAACACTAAAAAAAAACCAAAATCTTGACAACTGACCCCATCACTTCCTGACAAATAGAGGGAGAAGAAATGGAAGAAGTGTCAGATTTTATGTTCTTGGACTCAAAGAATATGCAATTAAAAGACTCTTGCTCCTTGGAAGAAAAACTATGGCAAATCTCGACAGCATACTAAACAGCATAGACGTCATCTTGCCAACAACAATTGTCAGAGTATGGTTTTTTCCAGTAGTAATTTATGGCTGTTAAGAGTGGACTATAAGGAAAGCTGAGCACTGCAGAATTGACATTTCCAAATTGTGGTGCTGGAGAAGACTTTTGAGAGTATTTTGGAGATCAGTCAATACTTAAATAAACACACTATTTACTGGAAGTTATAAACTTTGATCACATAAAGAAAAGATGGGACTCCTTGGAAAAGAGTATAATCTTGGGAAAGATTGAAGGCAAAAGGAGAAGAAGATGGCAGAGAATGAGATGGATAGATAGTGTCATGGAAACATGAACATGAATTTGGACAGACTTTGAGAGATAGTGAAGGATGGAAGGATCTGGTGGAAGAAGGAAGGTCCATGGGGTCATGAAAAGTCAGACATGACTTAATGACTAAACAACATTATAGTTCAAAGTGCAGAATTTTCAGGACTTATGCTGTGGGTCAAGTAATGGAGATATTGAGGACTGACTAATAATATATTAGGATTTCTTAATAACATATAAGACAAATAATGTCTTGATTTTATCCCGGCTTCACACAGGTGTTCAAAATAGCAGTTGAAATGAGGTTAGAATGATCTTGGATCCCACATATGCAAAAATGTTTGTAGCAGCCCTTTTTGTGATGACAAGGAACTGGAAATTGAATGGATGCCCATCAATTTGGAAAATAACTGAATAACTTAAGATATGGAAATGTAATGGAATATTCTTGTTCTAAAAGAAATGATGAACAGGATGATTTCAGAAAAGCCTGGAAAGACTTAAATGAACTGATGCTGAGTGAAGTGAACAGAACAAGAAGATTATGTGATGATTAATCCTGATGACATGGCTCTCTTCAACAATGAGGTGATTCAAGGCAATTTCAATAAACGCGGGATGGAAAAAATCATCTGCATCCAGAGAGAGAACTATGGAGACTGAATATGGATCGAAGCATAATATTTTCATCTTTCTCATGGCTTTTTCCTTTTTTTGATCTGATTTTTCTTGCACAACATGACAAACATGGAAATATGTTTAAAAGAATTGCACATATTTAACTTATATCAGATTATTTGCTGTCTTTGGGAAAGGGGAGGTAAAAGAGGGAGAGAGAAAAATTTGGAACATAATGTCTTACAAAAATGAATGTTGAAAACAATCTTTACATGGATTTGAAAAAATAAAATACTATTGAAAATCATAAAAAATAAAAACACAATGTATTCTCTGCACCCCCTCCCCCAAAAAAAGATGTAGAGTCCTTTCTAACTCAAAAGTCTATGATCCTAGGAACTTGGAAGGAGACAAAAAGGGATATGTTTTCACAGGTGGACTAAAATAAGCATCCAAGGTATCATGAAGGGGTGGGAGTAGACCTCCTTTTGATGGTGCTTGGGTGGCATTATCAAGCCCTCTTTTTCCCCCAGAAGCTAAATTACCACCTTATTCCAACTGTCTTCCTGAGACTGCCCTTCCTGACTAAAGTGGATGAAAAAGTATCACTAAACTTATCTGACTGCTCTTTAATTTATAAACCAGCCTGAGGGCAACACCTCAGATACTCCTATCATAATGTGAAATGATTGCTTTGGACTGTGGATGCTAAGATGTTTTGAGAAGTTTTAATAGTATTTAGTCAGGATAGGAGCAGGGACTATTATCTTCTGTGTCCTAAACGTAATATATCTGCACTCAAGATACAAAACAGTGGCAATTGCCTAGCTGTCATTTCAGATTTGGGGAAATTCGAGATGCCTTTATTATCTTTCAAAGGAAACAAGAGAATTAACTTTAGACCCCCTTGTACAGTTTTATCAGTATGAAAAAGCCTTTTCCTTAGGGAGGTGAATAAACAATAGAGGGAAAATGGGAAAAATCCATTTGTGTGTATATTAAGTTGAGTTTTCAAAGAAAACTTCCGTTCAGTCAGGGGAAGATAAGAGTTTTATAGCTCTGAAATGTAAATAATTCTCCAAAAATATGTAGCATTGTATCTAGGTCTTCAGTGTTCATTGTACTTACTAACTGTAATAAAACGACAAGTAGGAAGACAGGGGTCTATAATTGGTTTCCTGACTTAACTAAATAAAGATGAATGAAAATGAAAATCAATATGATTTTTACATTTTTTGCAAGTTCATTCTAGTTTTCAGTGCTTAAGAAGGTAAAGAGGAGAAAAGCTAGTAATGTAATAAATTGAATATTGGTCTGGAAGCAGGAAGCCTCATCTTCCCTAGTTCAAATCTTAGACACTTAGTAGCTGTGTGATCCTGGGCAAGTCACTTAAAAATCTGTTCTCCTCCTGTGTAAAATGGAAATGCCAATAACAGCATATACTTTCTAGGGTTGTGACAGTCAATGCCTGACATGTAGTAAGTGCTATATAAATGTTAGGAGAGTTCATTATCACAAGCTGCCTCAGTGTTCATCTAATAATATAGCTTCTGGTCTTCCTTCCCCTCCAAAGACCCTCAATCCCACAGTTTGCCAGGGCTCCTGAACTAACTGAAGAGGAGTTCTGGGTACCTGCCTCTACATTCTTTCATACAACATTGCAGCTATCATCACTGTTACGTGACCTGCTGTTTGACTGGAAAAAGCAATTTGTAGATGAGAAAGACAAAAAAAGAAGAGGTTCTCCTCCTTCCTTTCCCTCCCAAGAAATTAAAGAAAACCTTCACATCTTTCTTGTTTATTTCTATATTAAGAGTTTTCTTTGCTCTGAGTTTCTGGTTTTACTGTCATAGCAGCTGATAAGATCCCACCATGTATCATACCCAGTGAACTCAGACTTAATGGCCAGAAACTTGAGTATCTCCCACACTTGGCCCACAGAAGGACCTATTTTCATTTGATCTCTATTTGGGGAGGGGATGGACTGTGGAGGAGGGAAAAGAGAAGAGAAGTATGTGTGTGAGGTGAAACCAAAATAGTTTTGTCCACTGTTAGTACTTAGCTGAAAGTGCCTCTTTTCAGCAGGTCTTGCATCAGTTTTTGGCAATAATTATTTTATAAACTGTGGATTCCCTTTATCCTTTTTTTTTTCTTTTTTCTTTTTTTTTCTTAATAATTATAACTTTTTATTGACAGAACCCATGCCAGGGTAATTTTTTACAACATTATCCCTTGCACTCACTTCTGTTCCGATTTTTCCCCTCCCTCCCTGCCCCTTCTCCCCCCAGGTGGCAAGCAGTCCTATCTATACATGTTAAATATGTCACAGTATATCCTAGATACAATATATATGTGCAGAATCGAACATTTCTCTTGTTGCACAGGGGATTCCCTTTATTCTTGATTGATGAAGTTAATTCTTAAGTTATTTGTATATGTAGTTATATGAAAATGAATATTTTTTTTTCCTTTTTATATAAATGGCTATATTTATATGTGACTAGTTCCCTAAATTCTGTTTAGATCACCAGTGCTTTCCATTTGACTTATAAGGAAGTGTGTAATACTCAGTAGGCGGGTAACCATTCTGTTCTGTTCCAGAAAACCCAGCTGGGTTAACTGGAAAAGGGAATGAATTGCCAACTTGAGTGTTGTGCCTAAAGTAGAGATTTCTGTGTAAGACAGAAAATGTGGGTATGGCGATTATTTGTCTTTGTGTCTAGATCCCTTCTTTTCTTTCCCCAAATCCTACATTTCATTCTATGTCATCTCCCAAAGTTGTATGACAGTTACAGTCTATACCACACATTCTAGCATAAAGGCAAAATGGTCTCTGCCCACAAGAAGCCTATACTTTATGGAGCGAGAGGGTCAGGGCAGAATATGTATGAGTAAACATAAAAAATGTTTAAAAAGTATAAGTTGAGTAGGTCTTGTTTTCTCAAAAAAGCATAAGATCTCTTAGGGTAGGAATTGTTTTTTCTGCAATTTTTATATCCTCCCTATTGCCCAACATAGTTTTCTGGGTTTCTGTAATACACACAGTAAATAATGATAGGTGGATAGATTGTTGAGTACCAAATTGCCTACCTATGCCTCCATGAAGTAGTAGCAAGAGAGAATCCATGACATTCAATGAATGTAAATGTGTCAGGAATTGTCTGCTTAGAAGGCAGCATCTCTTGGTTATCCTATTGGTAGAAAAACTGGTGTTTCTCTTTAATCAACAAACATTTAATAAATATGTCTACTTTGTGTCAAGCACTGTGCCAAGTATAAGTAAAGATTCTGTTAACATTTATATTCTGTCAAGTTTTGCCAGTTTTTGATTCAAGTTTTACAAGGCACTTTAAATATATTATTTCATTCAAACCTTATAAACAACCTCTTGAATTAGGTACTACAGGTATTATCTCCATTTTAAAAAATAATCTTAATTTTACAGACGAGCAGGCATCTGTAGATAGTTTAGTGATTTGCCCATGACACAGATCTAGGAATGTCAAGAGTATTATGCAAACCTGAGTCTTAATTCTTATGTTCAGCATTCTGTCCACTGTAGGAATTTAATAAATGTTCATTGACTGGTCCACTGTTCCTCTACAAAGCTTATCAATACCAATAACAACAGTTAACATTTACATAGCACTTACTAGATTTGTGCTAACCCAGGTCCAGTGCAACTGGTTCAGGGCAAGTTCTGACATCCTTCTGTATATACAACCTATTAAAAGAGCTAGAGGAAGAGCTCTAGTGGACTGGGAAAATTTTCTGTTGAAGTTTTATGGGGAAACAAAGAAGAGAAAAAAGGTTTATGGAAAGATAGAGAGAAGAATTTATCAGAAGGAGAAGGCATGGATGGACTTCATCAATCAACTCCTCACATCAATGAAGTCACAGATATGTCAGGAGGAAGTATGGGAACAGCAGGAAGAAAGGGTTGGGAAAATATTGAGAGGAGAGAACTTTTATCTTTTCTTTTTCTTTATACATGTATAGCCTACTAAGTCTTCATCTTTTGTACTGGGTGCTAGAATTGAAAGTTCATTTATTTTATAACCTTTTTACTATCACCTGGCTTATTCTGGACTACTGCTGTATTCTGCTCTGATTCATTAACTACAGTGTGCTAAATTAGAAAGGTTCTTGCTTCAAGCTTAAGTGATTTCAAACAGCAATTGCTCTTAAGGAAATTTTTCCTGAAAATCAAAAAACTATAAATTCCTAGTTCAGTGGAGACAAGTCCTTGGTGGGTTTGTGCTTTGACCAGAAACAGAATAAGTATCTGTGCTCTTAGCATTTCATGAATTAGGGGGGAACAGTATTCCTGACTTGAGTTTAAACAGAGGTTCTTAACCTTAAACAGAGTTTTCTTGGAGATCCGTGAAGTTATAGAGAAAAATAATTGCACTACCCCTTCCCCCCCCCCCTTCAAATGAAATTTAGGCTTTCCAATTACAGACTTAAAAAACCAGCAACAGTATTATTCTGAGAAGGAATCTTTGGCACAAAAAAGGCTAAGAACTCTGCTTTAGAGAGTTTATCTCTGATTTCTTTTGAAGGTTCATCTGGTAACAAGATTATCCTTGTTCTTGTGATTTTTTCAAGATGCAAGTAGAGGCAATAGATATGTGTAAGACAACTCAGCTGGATCTACTGTGGTTAAACTTTATATAGGATCTATTAAAATGAAATAATTGAGATGAAAAATATTTTGACTTTCTAATCAGCATTTTGATTATTGAAAATGTAGAGTTTCTAACTCATTCTAAGCAGACATTGAGTATGTCAGATAATTGGCTATTCTGGTTCTATCTATGAATCATTTTTTAAAATAAATTAAATCACATTCAAGGCAATTTCAGGAGAAATTTGGTGGAAAAGTGCCATTTGCATCCAGAAAAAAAACTATAGAGATTAAATGTGGATCAAAACATAATATTTTCACCTCCTTCTTCTTGTTTCTTTGTTTGCTTATTTTTTTTCTTATGTTTTTTTCCCTTTTGATCTGATTTTTCTCGTGCAGCTTGATGAATATGGAAATACGTTTAGAAGAATTGTACATGTTTAACCCATATTGGATTGCTTGCTGTCTTGAGAGGGGTGGGGAAAAGGAGAAAAATTTGGAATCCATCGTTTTATAAAGGTGAATGTTGAAAACTATCTTTGCATGTATTTGGAAAAAATAAAATACTATTTTTAAAAAAGCAATAAATTAAATCACAGATATCTGAACATGATGGATGCCAATGCCTATTCACATTATTTAGACCCTCAGCTCATTCTTTCCCTGTATGAGGGAAACTGTATATTTTGGGGAGGTCAGTGTACTTAGAAAGGAAAGATATAGTAAAAGAAAAGACCAAAATTCCCAAATCAGGTTGGGCAGATTTCCCTGTTTCCAGGGCACTAGGCAGCAGTCCCCCATTTCTGTTGAAACTTAGCTATCACTTCTGCTCAAGGCATGGATTAGCTCACAGCCTGCCTGGCAGATGTCCAGTTTACAGGACCACTTGAGTTGGAAGGGACTTTAGAGGTCATCTATTCTAGTCTCATCATTTTGCAAATGAGGAAACTGAGGTCCAGTGAGATGTGGTTACTTTCCTACAGTCACACAGGTAGTAAATGAGAGAATCAGGACCGAAATTGAATCCTCTCATTCTAATTCTATTTCTGTTTTTAGGTATACCAGACTGCTCTCCAGGGAAAGTTAAGCTTGGGGTTGACTTTATAGAGGGATAGTGGGACATTGGTTCCAAATGTAGTCTCTGGCCTGGTTTCTGAAGCCCAAGTTCCAGGCCCAGTAGGAAAGTGGAAGTGTATGGGAAGATTGACAGATGTTATATTTAGTAAGAGTGACTATGGGGAGTGAAACAGAGAAAAGACCAGCTGACTCAGTTCAAGCCAAGAAGTTTGAGTTAAATCAGTTCTCACCAAAAAGCTTGGCATCTTTAGGGATATTTTTAGTTTGGTGTAGTCCAGTGATTAAAATTTAAGGTAGAAGTTATGATTTAAACCATTATAAAAGAAGGATCAGGTTGAAATTCATATAAACTCAAAGTGTAGCAGTTGTACTCTCTCCTGAATGGTTTTATTCGACCTGATTTGTACATTTGATATGTGAATTATCTTTTAT